>NC_082712.1:81664478-81674478 GCF_030144855.1 Hypanus sabinus | reverse complement strand
ATGGGAGAATCGAAGAGAGTTTGAACTATTTTGGTGTTTGCTAACAGTTTTACAAGTGGAAGGGCTGCAACCTTCACTGACACTTCAATTGTCTGGGAACGTAGCTGAGAACTGAAGTAAACTTAAGCAACGTTTCGAATTTATTTATTGGTGATTGACGTGGATTAAAAACCAGAGAAAATGAAAGCTGCACTTCTACTCCATATAATAGGTGATGGCGCAGTTGAGGTATATAACCATCTTACTTTTGAAAATGCAGATAATTTAAATCTAAAATCGATAATGGACAAATTTGAAGCATTCTGTATACCGAAGCATAATGTGACATATATACGGTACAAATTTTTTACGTGCAAGCAGAGAGCTAGTGAAACTATTGATCAATATGTTATTGAGTTGAGGCACCACAGTAAAACACGTGAGTCTGGAGAACTGACAGACTCTCTCATTAAAGACAGAATTGTTTGTGGCATTCTGGATAATGGTCTGAGAGAAAGACTGTTAAGAGAACAAGACATAGATTTGGAAAAAGCTTTGATGCTCTGCAAAGGTTCGGAAACCGTGACGTCACAGGCTAAAGAACTTTTCATTAAGAACTGCAACATAGATGCTGTGAGAAAGCGCAAACATATTAGACAAAATAATAAAGTGACAACAGAACGGGCAGAGAGCAAGACGTCATCTGAGAGAGAACAGCTTTGTGATCGCTGTGGGTGGCAGCATCAGCCAAAACAATGTCCAGCGTGTGGGAAAATGTGCAACGACTGCGGTAAGAGTAATCATTTTTCACACTGTTGCAGAAGTAGAAAGAAAATAAAATAAGTAAATGCAGTGCTTGAAAATGAACGTGAGGAGTTTTACATAGACGTGCTTTGTGAAAACAAAGTAAGAATGACTGGACTATTCCATTGTAAGTGAACCAAAACAATATTCTGTTTCAACTGGATACTGGAGCACAAGTAACTGTTCTTGCAGAATCTGAGTTTAATGCATTAAAGCCAAGAACAAAGTTACATCAGACAAATATAAAAGTGACTGGGTATTCAGGTGCAGACATTCCAGTTAAAGGAACATGAGTGGCAAAAGTATCACACAAAAATATTGTGCACACGCTTTCATTTGTGGTGGTGCCAGGGAATGTACAGTCAATACTGGGTTTATCTGCCTGTGAGAGACTGAATTTGATGAAAAGACTCTTAGTCCTGGACAGTGACACAGAGTCAGAATACAGTGACTTAATGAAAGAGTGTGAGGACTTGTTCAAAGGGCTTGGTTGTCTTCCAGGAGAGCACACGATTAAAATTGACAGCACAGTGCAACCTGTAGTACATCCATGTAGAAAAGTGCCTTTTGCGTTACGTCATCAACTGAAAACAGAGCTTGACAGAATGGAATGGTTAGAAGTCATAAAGAAAGCTCCCAGACCCACCCCCTTTGTTACCGACATCTGACAAAGCATTACCACCAGGAGTTGCAATGTTGCCCTCTGGAAGTAACGCACATGCGTCAATGGGCCATGCGTTCCATCGCAATCTCACCTCTGCAGGAGGACAGAGGCCAGTACAACACTGATCTGAAGCCAAAGAGAGACAGGAATCAGGATCCAACTGAAGAAGTGAAAGCACAAGTGAAGGAATTGAGAAGTTTTATTGAAATGATGAAGTCTCAGCTTAAAAAAGAGATTACACAGTTAATGAATTAATTAGATTCATATTTGATTACAAATGGAAGTGGAAGGAATTAAGAAAGCTGCAGTACTTAAAGAAGTACAACCTGGATCATACATGGTCCAAACAGAAGAAGGAGCAGTGTGAAGAAGAAATTGCAAAGAGCTCAAGAAAGAGCCAACTTCAGTTTCAATTAACTGATTCTGACCGGACAATACTACCGAAACACAAGAAGTGTGTGAACCACTGAGAAGGTCTACTCGTGTTCATAAACCCACAGAGAGACTCGTAGAGACATGTTAAATTATGCATTTGCTATGGTCAATGTTGCTAATTGTTTTTCTTTTTAAGGAAAGGAAGATGTGGTGATGTCATGTGTGAGAACATGATTGGAGAGAGTTCTGAGCATGCGCAGGAACAATAGAAAGATCTGGAAGCATGGCACTGTAAGACGTGTGGTTGTTGTTGTTAAATCAAAGTTCTATTTCTTCCAGAATATGGTTCATTATTAGAAACCCACAGTATGTATTAATATAAAGAACCCAACAGCTACCATCAGGGAGGAGGTACAGGAACCTGAAGACACACACTCAATGATTCAGGAACAGCTTCTTCCCCTCTGCCATCTGATTCCTGAATGAACATTGAACCCATGGACACCACCTCACTACTTTTTCCTCTCTGATTCTGAATCTGAAGTTGGTGTTGTTTGTGTTCTGACCCAGCAGCTATGCTGTACATTCTGAGCCTATTTTTTAAATGTCAGATTCCTAAGAAACAGGTTCAGGTAACTCACCCACTCTCACACACACACACACCTCACTTACACTCACACACTCACATTTCACACACACTCTCACACTCATGCACTCATACCTCATACAATTCACAAACTCACACCACCCACACCTCTTGCCTCACACACTCACACTCATATCTCACACACATCATACGCTTCAGGTTTCAGTCACACTCGCACAGGCCCCCTCTCCATGGACTCTGTCTACACTTCTCACTGCCTCAGGAAATCAGCCAACATAATCAAGGACCCCTCCCATCCTGGACATTCTCCTTTAATTCCCACCCCATCCACTCCTCCCTCCACCTCAGGTAAACAATACGAAACCCAGAGACCTGTCAAATGCTAAAAGATACACCAACACAATACACATGCACACACACACCAACACAGACACACACACTCCCACTCACCCAAACACTCACACGCTCACAGTCAGATACATTCAGACAGACAGACACACTGACATGCAGCCACACACATCTTACACTCAGATACACACACACACACACACACACACACACACACACACACACACCTTACACTCAGATACACACAGACACACACACACACACACACACACACACACACACACACAGAGACACACGCACACACACACACACACCTTACACTCAGATACACACAGACACAGACACATGCATACACACTCACACACACATCTTCAGGAGGTTGAATTGAATTGAATTGACTTTATTACGTACAGCTTTCATATACGTGATTAAAAATTTATGTTGCATCTCCGTCTAATTGTGCAATGTGCAATTTTAATCATTTATAATAAATATTATGTACAACAGGACCGTCAACATAACATAGAAACACAGTTGTGTCAGCAGGAGTTAATCAGTGTGACGGCCTGGTGGAAGAAGCTGTGGTACCGCTTCCTGGATGGTAGCAGCTGGAACAGTTTGTGGTTGGGGTTACTCGGGTCCCAACGATCCTTCGGGCCCTTTTTACACACCTGTCTTTATAGTGGGAAGTTCACATCGGGGCTGTCCGCACTGCTCTCTGCAGAGTCAGGATCAGGTTTATCATCACTGACATATGTTGGCTCTGCTGCAGTAGGACAGTGCGAGACATAAACAAATTGATAAAGCAACATGCCACAGTCTCACTCTCACCAACAAGGGACGGAGAGGAGTCGCCCATTTCATAGATAAAGATGGGTAACAATGAAGTGCTGTTGAGCAAAGAGGATAACTTGCCCATCCATTGAGATGTTCCCACAATCAGTAATCTCGCTTTAAGAACTCTTTATCTCATTATCTCATTTTCACATTATTTATTGCTATTTATTTATATTTACCTTTGCACAGTTTGTTGTCTTCTGCACTCTGGTTGATCTTTCATTAATCCTGTTATAGTTACTATTCTGTAGATTTGCTGGGTATGCCCGCAGGAAAGTGAATCTCAGGGTTGTAGATGGTGACATATCTGTACTTTGATGATAAAATTTACTTTGAACTTTGAAGTTAGTGTCTGCCGGAGTTTTGAAGACTGAGGAGCGAACTTATTGAAGCTTGTGCGATTTCTTAACCACTGAGGATACACTCTGTCTCTGTTGCCTATGACTCCGAGTTTACTGACAGGAGTGAACATTCCCAGGGTATAGATGTCAAGAAAACTACCTCGTTTGCAGCAGCCAGATTATGCATTGTAAACATGACAAACATGAGTGACTGTAGTCTGGAATTACATAAATTATACATTATTTATGAAGTGAGCTTGATGTCTCTGAGTCTCTACTCACTGGAATTCAGAAGAATGAGTGGGGTGGGTCTCCGTGAAGCCTATTGAATGTTGAAAGGCCTTGACAGGGTGGATTTGGAGAGAATGTTTCTTATGGTAGGGAGGTCTGAGAGCAAAGTACACAGCCTCGGAATGGAGGGATGTTCTTTAAGAACAAAGTTGAGGAAGAATTGCTAAAGTTAGAGAGGAATTAATCTGGAATTTGTTGCCACAGGTGCCTGTGGAGGCCAAGTCATGTATATTGAAGACAGAGGCTGATCGATTCTTGATCAGTCAGGGTATGATGGGATATGGGTTGAAAGTTGGAGACTGGGGCTGAGAAGGGAAATGGACACTGATCATAGAAACCCACAGCATATTACAGGCCCTTCGGCCCACAATGTTGGCCCACAGGACATTTCGGGCCAAGACCCTTCATCAGGATGGGAAAGAGAGAGAAAGATGTCAGAGTAAGAATGTGGTGGGTGATAGGTGAAACCGGGAGAGCGGGAGGGAGTGAAGAACTGGGAAGTTGATTGGTGAAAGTGATGAAGGGTTGGAAAGGGGAACCTGATTGGAAAGGACAGAACATGGAAGAAAGGAAGGGGGAGGAGCTCCCAGAGAGAGACGACGGGCAAGTAATCAGATAAGGTGAGCGAGGGAAACAGGAATGGGGAATGGTGAAGTGGGGGGAGATGGGGTGCTACTACCAGAAGTTAGAGAAATCAACGTTCATGCCATCAGGTTGGAGGCTACCCAGACGAAATACACGCTGTTGCTCCTCCAACCTGAGTGTGGCCTCTGAATTTTCTTTCTCTTTTAGCTCCCTTTAAGTCTTTTCTCTCTCCCCTTAAACCTCTAGCTTTAGAGTCTCCTACCCTGGGAAAATCACTGTGACTGACAGTATTATCTATGCCCCTTGTGATTTTATGAAGCTCCATACAGTCACCCCACAGATTCTCTCACTCCAGGGAGAACAGTTTCAGACTGTCCATGTACCAGGGAGAAACAAATTGCCTCAGTGGGCTGGGCAGCATCTGTGGAGGGAGATGTATGGTCGATATTTCAGGTTGGGATGATGCCTTGTGCCTGCAATCTATCCAGTTTCTCCTTGTAACTCCATGCCCTCCAGACCTGGAAACAACCTTGTGAATCTTTTCTGCATCCTCGCTATCTGTGAGCATAGAAAGTAGAACAGAACAGGCCATTAGGCCCACAAACTTGTGCCGAAATTCTAATCTGCTCCAAGATTGTCTTAACCCTTCCCACAAATGGAACCCGTCCGGAGAAAGACAGACTTTGATGTAGAGATGGCGATGGGAGTTTATTCATTTATTCCAAAGAACACAGATGGCTTGGCCGAGCGACAGCACAAGAAGCAACATTCTCGAAACCAGGCCTCGGCAATTAGCGCTAATCAGACATCCACCTAAATCATACAAGTAACATGGATTCCCTGAGTCTATCAAAGTAAACTTAGCAAGTTTAGACAGAAGGCACCACGAGGCGGCCTTACAAAGAGACTTCGGGGTGTGGCCCTGTGGACGATACGATTCCTCGCAGGTATCACCGACTGAAGAGTCGCAGGAGATTGAAGCATCGAGATGGCGAGTTTTGGAAAGCCCCTGCACTCAAGTGATTTCCCTCTCTCTTGATGATGAGTCCTCGAGTCGGGGAACTCGGAGAAGCCATGCAGCAGATTCTAAGACTGAAACAGCGAGCTGATGGTCTCCCCTCTCGTTTTGACAGGAGAGACATCTCTCCTTCTCTCCCTCGCTAGAGAGAGAGAGAGAGAGAGAGAGAGAGAGAGAGAGAGAGAGAGAGAGAGCGAGAGAGAGAGAGAGAGAGCGAGCCTGTGGGATGTCGAACTGTTGGGATGGACAGTAGCTTTTTTTGACGGACTTTAGCTCATGGTCTCTTTGGGGTCTTTGCTGTTGCATGGCGATGGGTGGTGCTGGGGGGCAGTTGCTTGTGCTAGAGCAAGTGGGGAGGAGGGTTGATGCTTTTGCTGATTGTGAGAGGGAGGTGGAGGGGGGGCTTTGGGGTTCTAACGTTTTCTGTCATTCATTGTTTATTTTCTGTTTGATTGGATCTCTGTGAAGAGTATGAATTTCAGGTTCTACATTGTATACGTTCTCTGATACTAGACTGAACCACGGAATGTGTGAGGTGCTGTTGGTGCCAGACTGGGAGATTGTCCAGACTACTGGAAGTTACTCCAGCCTGTGTTGGCTTTTTGTTGTTTGGATTTTCTGGTGGGTCAAGGAGTTTAAAGGGATTGTGGGAACTAGTGTTCCAGTGGGAGGGACGGGGGCTACAGCAAACATCACCTGGAGTCCCGCTGGGGTGCCTGGATAGTGGATGGTCGGAATTTGAACCAGGGTGAGAGAGCTGGGACAAGCTCAGGGTTTGCTGTCTCAGCCACAAGGGCTCACTGAGTTTGCGAGGGGGCTTATTTAAGACTGTGATTGTAAGCCCCTTCCCGGGCGCACAGGAGCCTTCAGCGGCTTGCTTCTTCTGAACAAAAGTATGCAGCACGGGGCCTTCTAATCCGGTGCTCAATGAGGGTCTCTGTGGCAACAGCAAGGCCTCTGGTTGCCACGGCAACCCACTGACAATGAGCTTTTCCACTTTAACAATGTGGTATGGAGGCGGACGTTGAGCAGTCTGGTATTATGAAACCTCGCCTCTTAATTAATTTGCCCCCACCATATAAATTTGCAATGAGATTTGCCACTGTAGTAACTTGGATCAAATCCCAGCAAGGGTTACTCTCTCTGGAGTGTTGAGGGACTGAAGAGAGACCTGATACAGGTTTATATTATGACAGCGTAGGGTACAGAGCCATCTTTCTCCCTCAGGGTGGAAACCCTAAATATTAGTAGGCATAGAAAGTGTGTGGAAGAACATCTCTGAACGCGAAACGTTGAACCTTGAAGTGGATGGGCTACCGTTGTAGAAGACAGTTGTGAACATTCGTCCAGTGACACATTATTAGATACACCAGTACACCCGCTTGTTAATACAAATATCTGATCAGCCAATCATGTGGCAGAAACTTGTTGGGAAAAAAGCCTGCCGACATGGTCAAGAGGTTCAGTTGTTCTTCAGATCAAATATCAGAAAGGGGAAGAAATGTAATTCAAGTGGGATGATTGTTGGTGCCAGACGGGGTGGTTTGAGTATCTCAGAAACTGCTGATCCAATGGCATTTTCATACACAATAGTCTCCAGAGCTCGAGTTCGCAACCTGGGGTCCACGGACCCCTTGCTGAATGGTATTGGTCCATGACATAACAAAGGCTGGGAGACATAGTACAATGGTACGAGAAAGCCTGTTGATGCTGGAAATCCAAGGCAACTCACAGGGAATGCTGGAGGAACTCAGCAGGCCAGGCAGCATCTATGGAAAAGAGTAAACAGTTGACGTTCTGGGCTGAGACCCTTCATCAGGACTGAGAATGAAGAGGGTGGGGATGTGGGGGGGGGGGGGAACACCAGAATAGAAAGGTGGTGGAGAGGAAGGTGGATAGTCAGAGGGAGATAGATGAAGCCAGATGGGTGGGAAAGGTAAAGGGCTGGAGAGGAAGGGATCTGATAGGAGAGGTGTATGAGTTTTGAGTTTAGTTTTACTAATAAATAAACTCTCCCCTTTAAAGCTCTCTTCATTCAGGTCCATGAGCAAAGGAGATTATTCAATAGTCGAGAGTTGTGCATAGGAGAAGGGGAAGGAGGGGCCCCAGGGGAGGTGATAGGCAGGTGAGAAGAGGCAAGAGGCTAGAGTGTGTGTTAATTCGGAAAATGTGTAGCTCAGGTGGTTGATGGTTGGGTTGCGCTGTTCTCCGATCTCGTCAATTTATTTCACCACTGTCCGAGGAGACATGGTCAGTGCGCTGTTGACAGTGACGTGTCCTCCAGATGCTTGGCCTCTCAATACGTTTCAATCAGCTGATTGGCTATCGTTACAGAAACTCAGTTGTGATGTAGGGAGGAAATCTCGTCGCTGATTGGTTGCGTGAGGAACTTCACACTTTGTGGTCTGGAGTATTGCCCGCATCAGGTCATAAATATGATTAAGATAAGTCAGTAAAACAATAAGAGAATGCAGAATAAAGTGTTACAGTTACAGAGAAAGTGCAGTGCAGGCAGACAGAAAAGTGAAAGGTCAGAACAGGTAGATTGTGAGGTTGGGTCCAGCTTGTAACACTATGCCAGGGTTCCCAATGCCAGGGGCCAATACTATTAAGCAAGGGTCCATATACCTCATGTTGGGAACCCCTGTATTATGTTACAGCCTAATAACAGGGGTAGAAGTTGTCCTTGAGCCTGATTGTACGTGCTTTTACGCTTTTGTATCTTCCACCCGATGAGAAGGGAGAGAAGAGAGAATGTCAGGGGTGGGAGGAGTTTTTGATTCGGCTATCTGTGTTACTGTAGGCAGGATCCATGAAGGGGAGTCTCATTTCTGTTTTGTTTCAGTGTGGGCATGTTTATGACTCTTAAATGGGATTAATGTAGGAGGAGCTGATGAAGTGGTTTGTCGTGTCCATTCTGGGGCAGCTCACTGAACTTTGGTCCCCACCGGACCACTGACTCCAAGTAGCTGGCTGCATGAAACAGTGGCTACACGCTGGTACGCTGCTTTGACAGGCGGCCTAGACCAGGTGAGGGGTTCCATACCTCGGTGAGATAGGGACATGCTTGTGATGTCAGTTCTGGCAGACTGGGCAGATGAGATCTACAGTGAAATCCAACGGGCAGGAAGGTGGCTCTGTAACGCTCCGTGGAGAGCTCGTTTGTACCACTGGACCCCCGACTTCTGAGTGGGGCTGCCCTAGTGCAATGGCTTTTCCACTTTAAAAACTCTCCCTCACAGGTTCATTTGCACAGCTTATATCATCTCATCCCAAACCTACGGACACACAACAGAACTGCATGAATCTAACTGTCCGTATTGGACACAACGGCCAACCGACCAGCAAAGGATTAGTATTAAAAAGTGCTTGATGGTCAGTTCAGACCTGATGGGCTGAAGGGCCTAGTTCAATGTGGCCTGAGTATCCAATCTCAACCTTGGACCCTTCAACCATCTCAAGCAGTCCCAGCTGGGTTGTCATGGTAACACAGCGGTTAGTGTGACGCTATTGCATTGGAGTTTGGAGTTCGGCTCCAGTGCCATCTGCTGTTTGGAGTTTGAACATCCTCTGGGGGGCTCCAGTTTCCTCCCACATTCTAAAGACGTTCAGGTTAGGAGGTTAATTGGTCATTGTAAATTGTTGTGTGATTAGGTTTAAATTGATGGTTTGCTGGGCAGTGTGGCACACTGTATCTCTACATAAACAAATTATCATCATCATCATCATTATGTGCCCTGTCGTACGACATCATCATTATGCGCTGTGTCATGTGACAAGGGCGATCAGGGTCTCTCCATGACCATGATTGTTCTTGGCAAATTTTTCTACACAAGTGGTTTGCCATTGTCTCCTTCTGGGCAGTGTCTTTACAAAATGGGTGATCCCAGCCATTATCAATACTCCTCAGAGATTGTCAGTGGTTGCATAATCAGGACTTGTGATAGGCACCAACTGCTCGTGTGACCACCCACCACCTGCTCCTACAGCTTCCAGTGACTGACTTGAGGGGCTAAGCAGGTGCTACACCTTGCCCAAGGGTGACCTGCAGGCTAGCGGAGGGAAGGAGCACTTTACACCTCCTTTGGTAGAGACATATCTCCAACCCAACAGCCAAATAAATCAATAAATAATATAAAGCAGGAGTGAAT
>NC_082712.1:81579478-81659478 GCF_030144855.1 Hypanus sabinus | reverse complement strand
TGGGCCGTATCCACAATGTTTTATAGGATTATCCGTTCAAGGGCACTGGTGTTTCCACAGCAGGCTGTGATACAGTCCATCAGTATACTCTCCATCACACATCTACAGAAGTTTGTTAGAGTCATGCGGAACCTTTGCAAACTCATAAGGAAGTCGAGGTGCTGCCGTGCTTTTCATAATTGCACTTATTGCTGGCCCCACGACAGTTCCACTGAAATGATAACGCCAAGGAATTTAATGTTGCTGGCTTCCTCCATGTCTGGTCTTCCAACGATGACCTCTGGCTTCCTTCTGCTGAAGCCAATAACCATTTCCTTGCTCTTGCAGACAACGAGTGAGGGGTTGCTGTTGTGGGACCACTCGGTCAGATTTTCAATCTCCCTCCTACAGTATATGCTGTTTTGTCAATCTTCCATTCCCTTGCTGACACAAGAGACTGCAAATGTTTGGACTGTGTAACAACAAACCACCTACTGGTGGAGTCAGCCGATCGAGCAGCATCTGTGGGGAGGGAGGAGTTAGAGTAATTGAAAAGTACGGTACAGAAACAGGCCCTTTGGCCCATCTAGTCCATTCTGAGCCATTTAACCTGCCTAGTCCCATCAACCTGCACCGGGACTATTGCCCTCCATACCCCTTCCATCCAAACTTCTCTTAAATGTCGAAATCGAGGTCTCGTGCACCACCTGCACTGGCAACTTGTTCCACACTCTCACCACCCTCTGAGTGAAGACGTTTCCCCTTAAACCTTTCACCTTTCACCCTTAACCCATGACCTCTGGTTGTAGTCCCACCCAACCTCAGTGGAAAAAGCCTGCTTGCGTTGTAGATGTTTTGAGTCAAAACCATAAAGGAAGCAACCCTGAATCACAGGTGGTGACAAATATGCACTTTGATGATAAATTTACTTAGAACTTTGATTGGCTTTTGAAATTTGAACTTCAATGCACAAGAGAAGACTAAGGAAATTTGATATGTCCCTTAGGATCGCAATCAGAATCAGGTTTATTATCATTGTACTTTCTGTTGCAAAATCAGATCCCTGGTGACTCATACCACATTTTTATTGAAACACCACAGAAAACATCCTATCTTCCTCATTTTAATTGAACTTTTTAAAATATACGGTCTTCTCACTTTAATTTACAGTTTTTATTATTATATATTGTAAAATACTGTTGCCACAAAACAACACATTTCACTAAACACAGTACTGTGCAAAAGTCTTAGGCACATATATACGGTATACCTTATGTATTGCACTGTACTGCTGCCACAGGAAAAATAAATTTCATGACATATGTGAGTGATGATAAACCTGATTCTGATCTGGATCTCTATTGTGGACTGTGTGGGAAGGGGGCAGGGAGAGGGGATTCCTGGTTGGGAAAAGGGGAAGGGAGCGGGGAGGGAGCAGGAAGCACCAGAGAGACATTCTGTGATGATCCCATAAACCAATTGTTTGGAATCAAATGAGCTTGCCTGGTGTCTCAGGGCTGGGTGTGTCCTCCCCTCCCCTCCACCCTGGCACTCCTTCTCTGCCACCCGTCCCACACCCCTCCCACAGCGCTCCACCCTCACCATTCCCAACATCCTTTGCTCCTGTTGGACTTACAAACCCGCTCTCTGCTGTCAAACACAGTGCTGCGTAAAAATCTTAGGCACCCCATATGTGTGCTGAAGACTCTTGCCGTGCGCCAGTGATATTAAACGTGATTCCGAATGTCCTATCTGGATGCATCACATGGTAACTGCTTTGCCAGTGACCATGTTGTAAACACAGCCCAGCCCGTCACACAAACCAATCTCCCCCTCGCCTACACTTCTTGTCACCTCCGCAAAGTGGGTGACAGAACCAAAGTCCCCACCCACCCCCGACGTTCTCCCTTTTCCCCCTATTCCGTCGGGCGGAAGGTATAAAAGCCGAAGACCACATACCACCAGACTCAAGGACGGCTTCCATCACCCTGAAAATGTTAAGACTTTATTTCCTGGAGCGTAGAAGAATTAGAAGCAGAAATAGGTTTAATATCACTGGTATTTGTTGTGAAATCGGATGGCAGAGGGGAAGAAGCTGTTCCTGAATCGTTGAGTGTGTGCCTTTAGGCTTCCGTGTCTCCTCCTTGATAGTAGCAATGAGAAGAGGACATGATGGAGGTCCTTAGTGATGAGTGCAGCCTTTTAGAGGCATGGGCTTTTAAAGGTGTCCTCGATGCTGGGGAGGTTGGGTTTACAACTCTCCACAGCTTATTTCGATTCAGTGCGCTGGCCCCTCCACACGAGATGGTGGTGCAGCCAGTTAGAATGCTCTCTGTGGTATACCTGTAGAAATTTGTGCCTTGGGTGACACACCAAATCTCCTCAAACTGCCAAAGGTATAAGACCATAAGAGATAGGAGCAGAATTAGGCCATTTGACCTATTTGAGTCTTGACTCATTCAATCATGGCTGATCCTTTTTTTCCCTCCTCAGTCCCGCTCCCTGGCCTTTTCCCGTAACCTTCGATGCCATGTTCAAGCAAGAACCTATCAACCTCTGCATTAAATACACCCAACGACTTGGCCTCCACTGCTGCCTGTCGTGCTTTCTTTGTAGTTGCATCAATACGTTGGGCCCAGGATAGATCTTCAGAGATGTTGACTCCCAGGAACTTGGAACTGCTCACCCTTTCCACTGCTGATCCCTCAGTGAGGACTGGTGTGTAGTACTTCAACCTCCTCTTCATGAAGTTCACCCCACATAAAAGCAGCGGAAACACCAACTCTCCCCCTCCTTGCACCAGCCAAAGCGTCAACACCCCCACTGTGATCTGAGAGAAGGTTCTGGAACCTGGGTCTTCAATGTCTTGTTCTCCCTTTATGCATCCTCAGCCTCGCCATCCTCCCCAGTGCAGTAAAGAGTTAAGTGCGCTGGGAGAGCTGGTGACATTAACTCAGCAGGGACTGCATTTCAGTTGAAGCCATGAGCAATTGAAAACATTTCATTGAAAAAGGGGATAATTTTATCAGTGGCAGTAAACAGCAGAAAAGGGAAGATTATATCTGTCTAATGCTGTTTTACAGAAGTTATTATTGTTTTCTCTGTGAGCTTTAATGACTCTTTACAAAGCCCATGTCACTTGCAGTGCTCTCTCTCTCTCTCTCTTGTTCTTTCTCTCTATCATCTCTATCGCTTTCTTTCACTTCTTTCTCACACACACACTCCTTCTTTCTGTCTCTCCCTCTCTGTTTCTTTCTTTCTCTCTCACTCATCCACACACTCTCTCTCCCTTTCTTTCTCACTCTTTCTATCTCTATTTTTCTCTCTCTCCATTTCTCTTTCTGTCTCTCACATACTCTCTTGCTCTCTCTCTCTCTCTCTCTCACTTTTTCTGTCTCTCATAGACTGCCACATTTTCTCTCTCTCCCTGTTTCTCTCTTTATCTCTCCCTCTGCTTCAAGTTGATCTGCATTTAGAGTAAGGGACTGGCCAGGACTAAATTGTAGTCATTGTATTTGACTCTTTAATAGTCTGTTAAAGAAAGAACAATAATGTTACTCTGTTTAATATGTGGTTGTGTTTTTGTAAGTTGGGCGAGGGGTTCTGCCCTGGCCATAAAGCCATTGAACAGGAGTCTCGGCCCTGACGGCAAGCTGTTGGTTGAGAGACTCCATCCTGGTTGTAAAACCACTGGTTGAAGAATTCAGGAGCTGGTCATTAAAATTATTGGGTAAGAATCTCATCTAAGTTGACTGTAAGTTAAGCAAAATCAATGCAGGCACCTAGTGCAGATAATGGACTGCCTTCATACAATCCTATGGACGATTACATCTTCAAATCTCCATTTTCATTGTAGCAATCAAGATGTTTGTCACTGCCGTCAAATTCTTTGTAGTTCCTAACTTGTTGAAGTAGTGAAATCATTTCATTTTCACTCCTGGCTGTCTTAGCATCTCCAAACCTCAATGCTTCAAATGAAAAATATGCCAGACAATTCTGAATTGTCTTGGCAACCATCAGTGACAACAACCGCTGCTTTTTGAACACAAACACACACAAGGGATGCTATTTAAGAACTCTTCACTGTGAGTACAGTGTAGTATGTAACAGTTACACAAGTGCACATGACCGACACTAGTTAGAAACTATTTGGCAACAGTCTCCCGTCCCAATTAAGTGGCATGGTGTCCCAAATAAACAAAGGGAAGCCCAGATATTTTCTCAATTAGCTTTTGTTCCTTGAGTGTTGTCGTAAATAAGCGGCTGCCCTGATTAACCAGAATCCATGGTGTCTACATTGCGGCTCAGGGGACTGAAACTTTCCACAGTATCCTTGTGGTACAGCCGCTTGTCTGCTCGGTCAGAGTACTGAGTGTGAGTCAGCAAGTCATGTTGTAGCTTATAAAAGGCTCCACTGGGAGTATTGTGCGCAGTTCTGCTGACCCCATTATAGGAAGGATGGGGAGGCTCTGGAGAGGGTGCAGGCTGCTTCCTGGATTAGGGGGTATGAGCTAGAAGGAGGGGTTGGACAAAATCGTTAGATTTTTCTCCGAGGTGTCGGGGTCAGAGAGGAGACTTGATAGAACTTTACAAATTTATGAGAGACATGGATAGAACAGAAAGTCGGAGTTTTTTACCCAGGGTCAGAATGCAAAATACCAGAGAACATGAATTTAAGTTGATAGGGGCAAGTTTAAAGGAAATGACCAATCCTGTGCAAAAGTCTTAGCCACAGATCTATAGCGAGGGTGCCTAAGACAGTACTGCAGTAATTTAATGTTTTGCACTGTACTGATGCTGATGATGATGCCCCCCCCCAGAATTCCTTCTCTGCCACCTGTGCCACGCCCCTCCCACGGCGTTCCACCTTCACCATTTGCGACGCCCTTTGCTCAGCCCGGGTTTGAAAACTCATGGTCTTCTCCATGTTGACGAACGCAGTACTGTGCAAAAGCCTTAGGCACCCCAGCTGTATATATGTGCCTAAGGCAGTATGCACTGTTTTGACCCAGAGAGTGGCTGGAGTGGAACAGGCTGCTGGAAGACTGGTGCTCGCAAGGCTTTCAGATCCGATGACATATGGATGGACTGGGGGAGGGGATGTGGATGGTGGGTAAGCTGAGGAGATTTAGTTTAATATGGCATTGCATTTGGTATAGATATTCTGGACTGAGGGCCTGCTTCTTTTCTGTTCTGTCCTATGTTGCATGTCCAATACCCTGTTTGCTCATCATGTGCCGTGTCGTATGACATAGCTGATCATGCTGTCTCCACAACTGTGATTGCTCTTGGCAAATTTTTCTGCAGAAGTGGTTTGCAATTGTCTTCTTCTGGGCAGTGTCTTTACAAGATGGGTGACCCCAGCCATTATCAATACTCTTCAGAGATTGTCTGCCTGGTGTCAGTGGTCACATAACCAGGACCTGTGATCTGTACCGGCTGCTCATACGACCACCCACCACCTGCTCCCATGGATTCATGAGACCCTGTTCGGGTTGGGGGTGGGGACTAAACTGGTACTACACCTCGCCCGAGGGTGACCGGCAGGCTGGCAGAGGGAAGGAGCACCTTACACCTCCTTTGGTAAAGATGTATCTTCACCCGACACCCATCAATAACTAACAAAATCGCCCTTTTCTTAGATTCCAACAGTGATGGGTCAACTTACTCTCCTGTTTAATGAAATTAGTATCACTTACATAAAATAATACATGAAGCAAACTGTAAGACAAATATTTTATACTACAGATGAGTGGTGGAAAGTGTATTGACTGGCTGCATCACAACCTGGTATGGAAACACCAATGCCCTTGAATGGGAAATCCTACACGAAGTAGTGGATTCGGCTCAGTTGATCACGCCCCACCACCAAGCACATCAACATGAAACTCTGTTGCAGGAAAGCATCATCCATCATCAGGGACCCTCACCACCCAGGCCACTCTCTCTTCTCATTGATGCCATCAGGAAGAAGGTACAGGAGCCTCACGTCTCACACCACCCGGTTCTGGAACAGTTATTATCCCTCAACCATCAGGCTCTTGAACAAAAGAAGATAGCTTCACTCCACTTGCCCATTACTAGATGTTCCCATAACCTATGGAATCATTTTCAAGGACTCTTATGTCATGTTGTCAATATTTATTGTTTATCTATTTATTTATTTATTACTATTAGTTTATTATTATTATTATTATTATTATTATAGGTTCAGGAGCTTGAAGATTTGTACAGCCAGATTTGGGAACAGCTTCTTTTCTATTTTCTAATTATGATTTATAATTTAAATTTTTATTATATTTACTTCGATTTGTGCTTCAGGGAGCATGAAGTGCAGAATCAAATATCGCTGTGATGATTGTATCAATTGTTTGGTGACAATAAAGTAAAGTTATTTCTATTCGTATTCACACAGTTTGCTGTTTTCTGCACTCTCGTTGGTCAGTCTTTCATAGATTCTGTTATGGTTTTTATTCTATTATGGATTTATTGAGTATTCCCTTATTCTCAGGGTTGTATATGGTGAGACAGATGTACTTTGATAATAAATTTTACTTTGAACTTTAAACTTTGATGTACTGTAGCTGGAATTCTGTTTGTTGAGAATTGCAGTTCCAGTTCGCACCAGCAGATGGCAGCATCGCACTTTAGGTGCTTTTGCCTCTGCCGATCTGTTTCTGATGAAGCCTCTTCAGAGGCTGACTGGGGAGGCTGGTACGTCCACTGCCCTTGGTGACGTTTTAATTCTCTGATGGTTATGGGTCATGAATAAAACTGCCCCATGGCAATCAGTGAAGGGTGGTGGCCCGGTCGCACAGAGGATAGAGCTCCAGAGACATGGGCTTGACCTCTGTCATTGTGTGTATATGCACATTCTCCCTGTGACCACGTAGGTTTCTGTCAGATTCTCTGGATCCCTCCCACATCCCAATGACCCAACAGGGAGGTCCACAGGATGATTCCGGGATTGAATGCCCTGTTCTGGGCCCGTACTCACTGGAATTCAGAAGAATGGGGAGGAGGATCTCAGTGAAACCTAGCACATTTTGAAAAGCCTTGATAGTGTGGATGTGGAGAGGATGTTTCGTAGGGTGGGAGAGTCTAAGACTAGAGGACACAGCCTCAGAATAGAGGGGCGTCCATTTAAAATGGAGATGATGAAGAATTTCTTTAGCCAGAGAGGGGTGAACCTATGGAATTTGTTGCCTGGAAGGTCAAGGCAATGGATATATTTAAGACAGAGGTCAATAGATTCTTGATTAGTCAGGACATGAAGGGATACGGGGAGAAGGCAGGAGATTGCGGCTGAGAGGGGAAAATGAATTGGCCATGATGAAATAGCAGAGCAGACTCAATGGGCCAAATGGCCTAATTCTGCTCCTATGTCTTATGGTCTAATAAAATGTATATGGTGAATAAATAGATGGTTGATGGCCAGCACAGACTCGATGGGCTGAAAGGCCTTCAGTCATACTGTGTAACTCTGTGTTGCTTGTGGAATGCTTCATGCAGGCTTGTGTCATCATGCCAGTTGTTTAGAACACACAGCAGCGCCAAGCCATCAAATCCAGATGTGTTTTGACACATCTGCCCATCATTTGACGTCCACTTGTCACAGAGTGAATCATCTGTCTCTTTTTACTGATATCGGTACATCTTTAAGCTCCCTTTATTCCACCAAAACACGTTGAACTCAATTTTAAACACGAGAGATTCTGCAGATGCTGGAAATCCAGAGCAATGCACAAGAAATGCTGAAACGCAGCAGGTCAGGCAGCGTCTACGGAACTGAACGAGCAGTCGACGGTTTGGGTCGAGATCCTTCTTCAGGGCTGAGAAGGAGAGGGAGGGAGTCAGATTAAGAAGGTGGAGGGAGTGGAAAGAGGCTAGCTTAAAGGTGATAGGTGAATCTAGGTGGATGGGAAAGGTAAAGGGCTGGAGAGGAAGGAATCGGACAGGAGAGGAGAGTGGACCATAGGAGAAAGGGAAGGAGGAGGGGACCCAAGCCGAGGTGATAGGCCAGAGTGGGGAGTAGAAGAAGAAGGGGAGGGGAAGGGATTTTTTTACTAGGAGGAGAAATCGAAATTCATGCCAACATTTTAATTCTGACTCCCGTTCTCATTCCGACATGTCGGTCCATGTTCTCCTCTAGTGCCAAGATGAGACCACCTCAGGGCGGAGGAACAATAGCTTATGTTCCATCTGGGTTGCATCCAAACTGACGGCATGAACTCTATCTACCGCCAAAGATGTTAATTGGCCACGATGAATTAGCCCTCAGTGAGGACTTAGAATCAGATTAATTTATTGCCATTTACACCAGGGTGTAATAAGATTGCTTGTTTACGTGAAGCTTACAGAGTCAACAGTGTACATGGTCATAATAAATACTGCCATAAATCCATTTCTCAAAGAAGATTGAGACATTGTGCTGAGTCAGTGTTTGGAGTATCTCGCAGCTCCTTGTTTGGGCTGCCAGAGTGAAGTCCCTGCATTCCCTCTCTCTCTCTCTCCCCCCCTTTCCCTCTCTCTCCTCTCTCTCTCTCCTTCCCTCTCTCCCCCTCTCCCCCCCTCCCTCTCCATCCCTCTCCCTCCCTCCTTTTCTCTCCCCTCTCTCTCTCACTCCTTCTCTCACTCTCTCTCACACTCATTTGCTCACCATTTGTTATGTCTCCCTTCTCGCTGAGAAACGGGGACACCTCTTTTTTCTCTTATTGGGGGAGAGAGAGTGAGAGAGCCTGTGGTATGTCAATTACTGGGTGAACAAGTAGTCTTTGGGGTACTGCAAGTCCGTGTCTTTATTGATGCCCGTACGCTTGAGGGTGCCAATGCTCTTTTGCTGGTGGGGGGTGGGGTCGTTGTCTTGCTGCTACTTGTGTGTGGGAAGGGGAAACCAGGGGAGGGGGTAGACTTCGGGATTCTAATGTTTAACTGTCATTCAATCTTTGGGGGGCACTCATCTGTTTTCGTGGATGTTTATGAAGAAAAAGAATTTCAGGATGTATATTGTATACATTTCTCTGACATTAAATGTACCTGTTGAAAGCTCTGAACTCACTCACTCTCACTCCTGCTCCCTGTCAGAGAATGCTACTGAAGTTCTGAGTTTGTGATTTAAGGATGGGACCGTAGTTCACTTGGACTCTTTCAGTTTTGTGTTTTTATGTTCTGTGCTTTCACCCTTCTCTCTTCTTGTTGTTTGAGCAATTTGTTGTTCTTTTGCGTGAGGGGGGTTTGGAGTTTGACGTTCTTTGTGCAATTAGTTTCTTTTTTGTGTTTGGGGGTTGATATTTTTCTTTGAATGGTTTCCTTTTTTTGTAGCTGTCTGGAGAAGACTAATCTCAGAGTTGCATACTGTATACATAAACGTACCTTGAACCCCGAACCTTGAATCTTGAAAATAGGGATCGCACTGGAAGGAACTCTGAACTGACAGTACAGAGCCTGAACGTACATGCTCAGCATTTTAGGAACAGCTTCTTGCTCTCTTCCATCGGCTTTCTGAGCAGACAATGAACACATGAACATTACCCCAACACTTTTGCTCTTATTTTGCACTACTGGTTTAATTTTACTGGGTGGCCTGCAGGAGGTAGGTCTCTAGCAAAGGGAGTGATAAGACGCTCCTTCCCTCCGCTAGCCTGCCGGTCACCACTCGGCAAGGTGTAGCACCCGCTTAGTTCCCCGGCCCCGGACCAGGGTCAGGTGAAGCCACGAGGTTAAGCGTACAGTACTGTGTGAAAGTCTTAGGCACATATATTTACACAGTACCATAGTAATTTTATGTATTGCACTGTACTGCTGCCAAAAAACACAAATGTGATGATAAACCTGAATCTTATATGAGTCTCTATTGTGGATTGAGAGTGGGAAGGGGGCAGGGAGAGGGGGATCATGGTTAGGGAGAGGGGAGGGAGCGGGAAGCACCAGCAAGACATTCTGTAATCATCAATAAACCAGTTGTTTGGAATTAAATGACCTTTCCTGGTGTCTCAGGGCTGGGTGTGTCTGCACCCACTTCACCACCCCCCACCCCCCCGCGATTCCTCTGCCACCTGCCCCACACCCCTCCCTCTCCATTCCTAACGTTCTTTGCTCCAGTGAGAATTACAAGCTCGCTTTCTGTCCCACGTTGACAAGTACAGTACTGTGCAAAAGTCTTAGGCACCCTCCCTATGTATATGTGCCCAGTACTATATGTCTATATTTAATGCTTTTAAATTTAGAGATACACCACAGTAATGGGTCCTTCTGGCCCAATTGTACCTGGTGACCAATTAACCTGCTGATCCACATATCTTTTCTGGTCTGCGGGGGGGGGGGAACCAGAGCTCCCGGACGAAACCTACGCGGTTCCAGGGAGAACATACAAACTGCTCACAGACAGTGGTGGGAAAGGAACCTGGGTTGCTGGCACTGTAATCACGTTAAGCGTACTGTTACGCTGCCGTGCTGCACTCATTGTAACGTTTAGCTTTTGTTAATGTATTACTATAGTAATTTATTGTACTTTATAGTTTTAAAATATATTGCACTGTACTGCTTCCACTAAGCAATAAATTCCAAGACATGCTGTGGGTCAGTGATATTAAACCCGAATCTGCTTCTGATTCTGATTCATAACAGGGGTGGACATGGCATCCCCCAGGGAAGGGCATGTGGGAGAGGTGACTGGTTCAAGACTCCAACAGCTGTGAGGAAGAAGCTCTTCTTAAGTCCAGTTGTCCGGGCTTTCAAACTCCTGTATCTTCTCCCAGAAGGCGTAAGGGAGAAAAGGGAATGGTCAGAGGGGCAGGAATCCCCCAACGATACTGTTAGATCTTCCTGAAGCAATGCACGATGAAGATAGACTGGATGGACGGGAGTGCCAGACGTGGCAGTGTTTATCACTCTCTGCAAGTTCTGTCGCTCCAGAGCCAAGCTGCTGGCGTCCCAGGCTGAGATACAGCTAGTCAGGACACTTCCTGTATCACAAACTTGAGAGAGTCCTCGTGGAGAAGCTGAATAGGTAGAAGAATCAAACAGGAGCTGAAGGTTTTTCACAGAGAGGGCTGCAGGGAGAGGGGAGCTAGAATGCATGCTGGGGATGAATGGCCTCTTACCCGATATAAAGCAAGTTTTTTTCTGGTGGATGGGAATGCACAAGGAATTGGAAGACACCAGAAGAAACATCAAGAACAAGTCAAGGAAACACCAGCCACATTGACCGTGGACCCTGCAGATGCGGAAGCTGCAGCCCACACTTTCTGGGGACTGAGGAGTAATTTTGGAAACAGAGGAGGTGATACATTTCCGGTCGACATCCTGCATCTGGATGGAGGGTGGAGGTGTGGGCATGGCCGGTAGAAAGAGGTGAGGGGGAGGTGTTGCGATAGGAACACGTTGATAACCGATACGACATCTGCTCTGCCTGGGGCCAGAAAGAAATACGGCAGGGAGTTGCACACACAGCTCAACACATCATCAAGCCAGCTTCCCCTCCATGGATTTTGTCTACACTTCTCACTACCTTGGTAAGGCAGCCGGCAAAGCAAAGACTACACCCACCCTGGACAATATCTCTTCTCCTCCCATCCATTGGGCAGAGGATACAAAACTCTGAGAACACGTACCACCAGGTTCAAAGAGGTCTTCTACCTGACAGTTATATGACTATTGATCACTCCTCTTGTATGACAACATGGATTCTTGACTTCACAATCAACCTCGTTCTGACCTTGCATCTTATTGTTGACCTGCTCTGCACTTTCTCTGTAGCTGTTACACTCTATGCTGCAGTCTGTTATTGATCTGGTCTGAGGCAGAAAAACAGGTTGGTGAGGATAAGATGGGCCAAAAGGCCTATTCTGGGCTGTGGTGCTCATTGTCTCAATGAGTAATGATAGATTACTCTTATGATTTGATCTGCAGAAACAAGATTGCTTTTGCTCCAGAAGACCATATGATATAGGAGCAGAATTAGGCCATTTGGCCCATCGAGCCTGCTCCGCCATTTCATCATGGCCGATCCATTTTCCGCTCTCAGCCCCAGTCTCCTGTCTTCTCCCCGTATCCCTTCATGACCTGACTAATCAACAACTATCAACCTCTGCCTTAAATATACCCAAAGACTTGGCCTCCACAGCTGCCTGTGGCAACGAATTCCACAGATTTGCCATCCTTGGGCTAAAGAAATTCCTCCTTATCTCCATCCCTCTATTCTGAGGCTGTGTCCTCTGATCTTAGACTCCCCCACCACAGGAGAGATCCTCTCCACGTCCACTCTATCAAGGACTTTCAAAGAGAGCACCCTCATTCTTCTGAACTCCAGGGAGTGGAGGCCCAGAGCCATCAAACGTTCTTCATATGATAAACTTTCAATCCTGGAATCAGTTTCAAGAACCTCCTTTGAGCCCTCTCCAACGTCAGCACATTTGTTTTTAGATAAGGGCCCAGACTGCCCACAATGCTCCCAGTGAGGCCTCACCAGTGCTTTATAAAGCCTCAACATTACACCCACCATTACAATAATGGTGACCTCAGCACCTGTGACAATAATAAACCAATTCCAGTTGTAAATTCAACAGCAGTTCAGCTGGAGCACCGAGAGAGGCGGAGGATGTAATAATGTGACAAAGAGGAAAGCGATGGAGCTGTGTGACTGAGGCAGGCAGTGACGGGTGAGGGCAGATAACAATCGCCCGGCACCCCCCCCCGGCTCAATCTGCCTCTGTATCTGTCTACCTCCACCTATCATCTGCCAGTCTCTGTCCTGCGAGACCACCCGTACCCTTCCTTGCTCTCTTCCACATTCTTCACCGCTCCCCCTCCACCAACCACCTACCGGCCCCCTTCCCTCTTTACATTGCCCACCTCCTGAAATAAAAACCATGAAAATTAGTCTTATGCAACAGCAGCGCAGAACCACACAAAATAACAAACACAAGTGTGCATAAACTTATATTAGCATCAGTTATACCGCAGGTCAGAGCAGCTGGGAGTTGGAAGTTAATTGATTAAAATCAGGAATTTTAGTGCAGATGATGCAATCCCTTCAGTCGCATTTCCTATTCTCCTGCATCCCTGCGAATCTCCTGATCTGCTGGGGTCGTCTCTCGTGTCCGGTGGCCCATCGTGGTCTTCTCTGAACTGGTGAGCCCCCATAAATTGGGGAATGTGTTAGTGAGGAGTGGAGAGAACACGGGGTGAATATGATGACGTGAGACCTGAGAGATACTGAGGGACACAGAAGACGGTGCTGTTGGTGGAGATGTTGTGAGAAGGCTTGAATTCTGAGCCTGACCTGTCTGAAGTAGGTTTAAATGTACCTAGATGAACAAAATCAAAGGGAAAGATTCACCAAAACATGAAAGGTATGGGCCAAGCGCTGGTTAATGGGATTAGTGTAGATGGGTGTCAGGGTGGAGATATGTCTCTACCAAAGGAGATGTAAGGCGCTCCTTCCCTCCGCTGGCCTGCATGTCATCCTTGGGCAAGGCATAACACCTGATTAGCCCCCGATCAGGGTCACATGAAGCCATGGGAGTAGGTGGTGGATGGTTGTATGAGCGACCACTGACGCCGGGCAGACAATCTCTGAAGAGTATTGATAATGGCTGGGGTGTCACCCGTCTTGTAAAGACACTGTCCAGAAGAAGGTAATGGCAAACCACTTCAGTAGAAAAATTTGCCAAGGACAATCCCGGTCAAGACCCTGATCGCCCACGTCATACGACACGGCACATAATGCTGATGGTGGTGGTGATGATGATGATATGGACGGGTACTTGATGGCCTGCAGGGACATTGGGCCAAAGGGCCTGCTTCTTTGCTGTAAGACCATGAAGAAAGAAAAAGAATTTTGGTGAATGTGATGGAAAATTTAAACCAAAGGTAATATTGGAAAATCTCAGCAATTCAGGCAGAAACTGTGAGGGGAAATTATTTGGCTACGAATTACCATATGAAGGCGTAAAGGAGATCACAGCTTAGTTGAACGTTGAATATACTGTCATGTGTACAACTATGTTGAGGTACAGGGAAAACAAAACCTTGCTTGTAGCAGCATCGTAAACCCATCCACTCAGCAGCCACTAGATTGATCCTCCTGTACCTAATAAAGTGGCCACTGAGTGTACGTTTGTGGTCTCCTCCTACTGTAGCCCATCCACTTCAAGGTTTGATGCCTTGTGTGTTCAGAGGTGTCCTTCTCCAACACCACTGTTATAATGTGTAGTTATTTGAGTTACTGTTGCCTTCCTGTCAGCTTGAACCAGTCTGGCCATTCCCCTCTGATCTCTCTTAGTAAGAAGGTGTTTTTGCCCACAGAACTGCCACTCACTTAATGTTTTTTTTTGGGTTTTTTTTTGCACCATTCTCTGTAAACTCTAGAGCAGGGGTTAGAACACAGAACAGTCCAGCACAGAAACAGGCCTTTAGCCCCAGTGTTGTGCCAAACCAGCTCAAAATTCAATCAAAAAATCCCCAAAATCGATCTGTCATATCGTATCCATCATGTCATATCCCTCCATCTTCCTTTTATTCATGTGCCTGTCTAGACGTCTCTTAAAAGCCTCTAATGTTTTTGCCTCTACGACCATACCAGGCAGCACATTCCAGTCCAGTCACTGAGTGAAAAACGTTCCCCTCACATCCCCCTTGAACCTACCTCCTCTCACTTTCAATGCATGCCTTCTGGACCAATACCATTATGCAAGGGATACGTAGATCCCAGGATGGGAACCCCAGCTCTGGAGACTGTTGTGCATGAAAGTCCCAGCACATTAGCAGCTTCTGAGATACTCAAAGCACGTTTGTTGCCAACAAGCATTCCACAGTCAAAGTCACTTCGATCACATTCCTTCCCCATTCTGACATTTGGTCTGAGCAACAACTGAACCTCTTGACCATGTCTGCATGCTTTTATACATTGAGTCACAGCCACCTGATTGGCTGATTAGATATTTGCATTATGTGCAGGTGTAACTAATAAAGTGGCCACTCAGTGTAGGTACAGACAAAAGACTGAATATTAATTTTACATAAATTTTGCATAATAGTGAAGGAAAGGATTGGAAAACAAGACATCATTGCAAAGAAACACAATCAGAGACAAGTCCATGGGAGTGCAAGAGATGGTGTGTGGTGTTCATTGCTAAGGCAAGGTTAGGGTTGTGCAGGTCGGTTCAGGATCCTGATGGATGGTTGAAGGGAAGTAGCTGTTCCTGAGCCTGCTGGTGTGGAACTTCAGGCTTCTGTACCTCCTGCCCAATGGCAGCAGTGAGCAGAGGGTATGACTCACATGGCGGGGATCCTTGATGCTTTGACACTGCCTCCTTGAGGCAACAGCTCCTGTATATTCTATCAGTGGTGGGGAGGGTTGTGCCCATGATCGACCGGGCTGTGGTCACTCCCCTCTGCAGCCTCTTGTGTTCCCCTACATTGGAATTGTCCATCTAGGCTGTAACGCAATCGGTCAGGGTCCTGTCTACAGTTCATCTGTAGAAGTTTGCTGGAGCGTTTAGTGACAAGCAAATCTCCTTAAGCTTCTGTTCAACTCAAGAGTCTCACACCAGGTGGTGGAGGAACTCAGCAGGTCAGGCATCTGTGGAGGGGGGTGGGCAGTGGGTATTTCAGGGTGAGGCCCTTCATCTGGTCTGGACTGTATCTGAAGGGTCTCAAACGAAATGTCAGCAATCTGCTTCTCTGCGGAGATGCTGCCTGACTCGTTGGGTTCTTCCAGTTCTGAGCGCTTTGCCCAGGATTCTGGTGGCTGTAATTTCATGGGTCTGTACAATTGTAGAGATGTTGTCACACTTTCTTTGTGATTACTGCAACAGGTCAGACTGAGCTCAGCGCTAAGCCTGTGTAAACATCTCATTGACTGTGAAATGGACTCTTGACCTCGCAATCTACATCATCGTGACCTTGCTCCTTATAGTCTGCACTTTCTCTAACTGTAAATCTATATTCTGCATTAAATTCCTCACACCTTCTTATTCCTGCTTCTGCCCCCTTCCTTTCCAGTCTCGATGAAGAGTCTTGGCCTAAAACATCAACTGTTTGTTCCCATCTGTGGATGTTGCCTGACCTGCTGAGTTCCTCCAACATTTTGAGTGTGTTGCTAAAGGAAATGACGCATTGCACTGTTAATTTCAATGTTCATTCATTACGTAAGGTGTTGTATGGCGTGGGCAGTCGTGGTCTTTCCGCAGCCATGATTGTTCTTGGCAGTTTTTCTGCAGAAGTGGTTTGCCGTTGCTGCCTTCTGGGCAGTGTCTTTACAAGATGAGTGACCCCAGCCATTATCAATACTCTTCAGAGATTGTCTTCACCCAGAAGACATAGGAGACATTAGGCCAATTAGCGCATTGACCTGCTCTGTCATTCCATCATGGCTGATTTATTACCCCTGCAACTCCAATCTCCTGCCTTCTCCCCGTAACCTTGTCTAATGAAGACCTATAAACCTCTGCTTTAAATATGACCCATGACTTCCCCACAGCCACCTGTGGCAATGAATTCCACAGATTTATTATCCTCTAGCTTAAAGAAATTCCTCCTCATCTCTTTTAAATGGACATCCCTCTAATGCTGATGCTAGACACCCTCCCACTACAGGAAACATACAGTACTTTCCATGTCGACTGTACCTTGGCATTTCAATATTCAATGAGATCCCTTCTCATTCTTTGAAACTCCAGCAAGTACAGGCCCAGAGCCATCAACTGTTAACCCTTTCATTCCCAGGGTCATTCATGTGATTCTCCTCTGGACTCTCCCCAAAGCCACTTAAGAGGCCCAAAACTGCTCTCAACATTCCTAGAAGCGCCCGACCCATTGTTACGGATTCAGGCAACAATTAATATATGAGTTAGGCAGGAGTTTTTATAACAAATAACACGTTTATTAAACACTGAAAACAAACCCCCCAAAAGTAAACAAATCACTAACGTAACCGGAAATCAGCTGCTGTGCGGCAGCTTAAACAGTTCGTAAAGCAATGTTGTAAAAATAGTTCTTTAAAGTATTATTGCCAAAAGTTCAAAATGCTCACAGTCCATTTAAGAGAGAGACTTTTTAAGATGATTTAAATTCTCTTTGACGTTGTGTTGCTTCAGTTCCCAAGATTGAACTTTTTCCCACGAAGAATTTATGAAATGAAGTGGCTTAAAGGCATTGACCTTTCCTTGTCCTCGATCCTTTCTGCTATTTCGCAGGGATTAACATGAGAACAGTCAACGAATTCCTTCTGAATGAGGATCAAACAAGGTCGAACCTGTTTCACCGTCAAAATCGATTCTCCTCGATCTTTAACTCCCGAACTCCGATCTTCACTCTCCACTGATTCTCAACTAGCAGTATTGTAAAGAAACTGCTGGCAATGACCTTTTAAACTTTAGGCATTAGATAAAACTTCATCTTTCAACTAAACTGTGACATAATGTTAAATCACGCAGTGGCATGAAGTCAACATGGCAAATCCAGCCACAAACTGCCCCCCCCCTCACAGGGAGGGGGCCTCCTTTTATACTCTGTAAAAAAAACCTGTCACATGACCTCTACTGGCGGGAAAATGACATCACTCCACCATCACAAGACCATTACCTCAAGTCCAGTATAGCTTCAACCCCAGTCATGTGACAAGGGTACCACTGTCACATGTCACGAGTATGTAACACCTTGCTTTTCAGTGTTACACACTTACTTTTTCCCTCCCCGAATATCTGACTGTCAATATCGAGCATGAGTTTTGTTCTTCCTTTTGATAACAGGAATCAGACGATCACACAAAGACACCGTATTGATATTCTTCATTGACTGAAACACTCTGCAAAAGGCTAATGCTTGTAAAATTGCTTCAGAAAGCTGAAGGCAGTAAAATAGTTTTTATTTGACGTCATCTATCATCGATGAGATGTTTCCTTTAAACACTGTTAAGATCCATGCCAGGTACGGAAGATTCGAAGAGGATTTCCTAGGGAGGCAATGACCAATAACAGAGGACATTCGTTTAAGGTGACTGGAGAAAATTTTAGTGGGATGTCAGAGGAAGGTTGTTTTCCCCAGAGTGTTGTGAATGCCTGGAATGCACTGCCAGGGTGGTGGTAGAGGCAGAGTTATTAAGGATATTTAAAAGACTCTGTTTTTGCTGCCCAATACACTGCTGGCATATAGGGCAACAATGAAGGTCCTCTATCTCTGTCTGTCCATACCATCGCACTCAGATGTAGAGGGATTCTCCACTTCTGTTTCTGTAACATTTTCTTTTATGATCAGGGCCAGTGCACCACTCGGTCTGGCCTCTGCTCTTTGACCTGTTTGGCATGGGTGACCCTACCAAGAGCCAAAGCATAAAGCCCTGACTCCAGCTAACATAGCTCTCTGGGTCACTGAGGCACACAAACCTCCAAACCCAACGACAAGTTTGTGGCCCACTTAGAGGTAAAAGAATGCAAGATAAGGTAATATTCTGTGTGATTTTGTTTGGGGTGGACTGGGTCTGAGGCCTGCAGTCAACGAATGACACCGTGCTAAACTGAACTACACTGATCACTCCTAGACTATTTCGATGACTCTTTGGTTTCTGTGTTTTCACTCACTTTTGCCGTTTGCATGATTTGATTTTTTTTTTGCACGTCGGGTGTTTGATGTTTTCTTTGAACGGATTTCATGGTGTTTCTTTGTTTTGTGGTTGTCTGCGGGAAGACGAATCTCGGGGCTGCATTCAGGCTTTGATAGTAAATGCACCATGAATCTTTGAACCTTTGACAGGCACGTGGGCATAAGGATGGTTACGAGCTTGGTAGGAGGGAAAGACTGTGAGGGGTATCTAGGACCAGAGGGGGTGGCCTCCAAATAGAAGGGTGTCCTTTTAGAACAAAGATGAGGAGGAATTTCTTTAGCTGGATGATGGTGAATCTGTGGAATTCTGCTCCTATATCTCATGGTTCTGTGGTCTTCTGGTCCTAAGGAAGGGCTATCTTGGAGTAGGTTTATGTAGGTCGGTACAGCATCATAGACTGATGGGCTCATACTGTGCTGTATTGTTCCAAGTTCTACGATGAAGGCTGCTAATTCGCCTCCTTCTCCTTGTCTTCTGCACACAGCCCTCTGGTATACAGTACTGTGCAAAAGTCTTAGGCTGGGGTCTTAAGAATTTTCCACAGTACTGTAGTAATTTTGTGTATTGTACACAAACCCACAAAAACCCACAAACCCACAATGTTGCAAAAACCCACAAATGTCATGCCTTACGTGAGTGATGATAAACCTGATTCTGATGTGGGTCTCTTTTGTGGACTGAGAGTGGGAAGGGGGCAGGGAGAGGGGAATCATGGTTGGGAGAAGGGGAAGGGAGTGGGAAGCACTGGAGAGACATTCTGTAATGATCAATAAACCAGTTGTTTGGAATCAAATGACCTTGCCTGGGCTGGGTTTATCTGCACCCGTGCCTCCAGCCCCCGCCCGCCCCTGGCACTCCTTCTCTGCCACCCATACCACACCCCTCCCGTGGTGCTCCACCCTCACCACTCCCAACGTTCTTTGCTCCCGCCAGATTTACAAACTCACTTTCTGCTCCATGTTGACAAGTACAGTACTGTGCCAAAGTCCTATGCAGCCTACCGATATATATTTACCTAAGAATATCACATAGCACTGTATCCAGTCCTCCAAAAATGGCCTGCAGTCACCCTGAGATGCCCAGCTGTTAAAAACATTCTGCTGAGGTTGGTCTTTGATGGAACCAGTCACCTACTGAAACGTCTCGGGAGATTGAAACATCGAGACAGCGGGCAGTCTACGCTGCTGTCAAAAGAAGGCACCTGCACTCGAGAGGCCCTGCTGTCTTTTGATGGTGAATGAGAGCCTGTCGCCCCTCGAGTCGGGGCAACTCGGAGAAATGACGCAGCAGATCGTAACATCGAAGCAGCGAGCTGTTGGTCTCTCCTGCTCGTTGTTGCAGGAACGATACCTCGCTCTCCCTCGCCAGTGAGAGAAGGGGCCCGTCTGAGATGTCGAAGTGTTGGGATGAATAGTAGTGTTTGATGGAGTCTAGATTGTGGTCTCTGGGGGCTTGCTATTGCTTGCATGGTGGGTGGTGGGGGCTGATGCTTTTCTGGAGCAAGTGGGGGGGAGGGTGGATGATTTCGCTGCTGTTTGTGCACGGGAGGGGGACAGGGGCTTTGGGGTTCTAGCTTTTTTTGTCATTCATTCTTTTGGGGACTTTTTTCCTCTGTCTCGTGGATGCCTGTGTAGAGTAAGAATTTCCGGTTGTATACTGTGTACATTCTCTAATATTAAACAGAGCCATTGAACCCAAAGTTAGTGATGCACCTTCAATAACTCTTGGAGACGTGAGGTGAGATATCGGCTTTTATTGGCTGGAAGAAAGAACAAGCAGCAAGTGACCACCACACAACATCCAGGAGACTGAGGAAGGAGCTGTGTCTCCAATCGCCTTTATACCGGGGTCTGTGGGAGGAGCCACAGGAGCAGTCAGCGGTGGGGGGGGGGCGTGTCCAGACAGTTATATGTAGTTCACCACAGTTAGCAAGACATTCAAATGATTGATTGCTTTCGGGAATTGTAAGCAGAGAACAGCGACAGAACTGAAGCATCATGACAGCTGTCAGGAGGAAATTTTCATGTAGACACAGTGAGATGAAGTGAGCCAAAAGGAGGGTGATGCATTTCCATTATGTCTAGCAAAAGTGCTACCACATATATTACGGGGTTATTCCAGAATCATTTAATTGCCTGAGGTACAATTTCCTAATCTCCAAAGATCACCAGACTAACACCTCCATGATTTAAACAGTAGGGCACTGAGCAGGGCGGTAGAAAAAATGGCTCTGGGGACACAGGTCCGTAATTCACTGAAAGTGGTGTCACAGGTAGATAGGGTCGTAAAGAAAGCTCTTGGCACACTGGCCTTCATAAATCAAAGTATTGGGTACAGAAGGTGAGATGTTGTGTGGAAGTTTTATAAGACTTTGGTGAGGCCTGATTTGGAGTATCGTGTGCAGTTTTGGTCACCTACCTACAGGAAAGATGCAAATAAGATGGAAAGGGTATAGAGAAAATTTACAAGGTTATTATAAGGTCTGAGGAGCAGAATTATAAGGAAAGATTGAATAGGTTAGAACTTTATTCCTTGGAATGCAGAGATTTGACAGAGGTATGCAAAATTATGAAGGGCATAGATAGGGTAAATGCAAACAGGCTTTTACCACTGGGACTGGGTGGGCCCTCAACCAGAGGTCATGGGTTAGGGGTGAAAGGTGAAAAGTTTAAGGGGAACATGAGGGGAAACGTCCTCACTCTGAGTGTGGAACGAGCTGCCAGCGCAAGTGATGCATGCAAGCTCGATTTCACCATTTAAACAAAGTTTGGATTGAATCCGTGGAATTTGATGTCACAGGTGGCTGTGGAGGCCGAATCACTGGGTTTATTTAAGGCAGAGGTTGATAGATTCTTGAATAGTCATGGCATGAAGGGATACGGGGAGAAAGCTGGAGAACGGGGATGAGAGGGAAATGGATCAGCCATGATGAAAAAACAGTGCAGACACGATGGGCCAAATGGCCTCATTCTTATGGTCTAAACTGATAAATTTTTAAGGTGCTAAATGGATTTTGTTATTATCACATGTAACAAGCTACAGTGAAAAACTTTGTTTGGCATTCCATTCACCCAGATTATTTCATTAAAACAGTATGTCATGTTAAAGAAAAACAAGATTAGAGGGCAGAATCACAAAAAGCTGATAGATTCAAGGTACAAGTTTATTTATCATGTGTACTTTGAAACCTGAGTGGAGATATGTCTTTACCAAAGGGGGTGTAAGGTGCTCCTTCCCTCCACTAACCTGCAGGTCACCCTTGGGCAAAGTGTAGCACCTGCTTAGCCCCTCTGGACCAGGGAGACATGAAGCCACGGGAGCAGGTGGTGGATGGTCGTATGAGCAGCCGGTGCAGATCACAAGCCCTGGTTATGCGACCACTGACAGCAGGAAGACAATCTCTGACGAGTATTGATAATGGCTGGTGCCACCCGTCTTGTAAAGACACTGCCCAGAAGAAGGCAATGGCAAACCACTTCTGTAGAAAAAAATTGCCAAAAGCAATCAAAATCATACGACCTGGCACAGAACAAACAAACATCAAAACTAACAGTGGAGTGCATCATTTCCTTCAAACAAACAACTACAGAATGTAGTGTCCAACACACACAAAATCTCAGAGGAACTCAGCAGGTCAGACAAATCCATACAGCTGATGTTTTAGGTCGAGACGCTTCATCGAGACTGGAAAGGAAGGGGGCAGAAGCAGGAATAAGAAGGTGTGAGGAATTTAATGCAGAATATAGATTTACAGTTAGAGAAAGTGCAGACTATAAGGTGCAAGGTCACGATGAGGTAGATTGCGGGGTCAAGAGTCCATTTCACAGTCAATGAGATGTTTACACAGGCTTAGCGCTGAGCTCAGTCTGACCTGTTGCAGTAATCACAAAGAAAGTGTGACAACATCTCTACAATTGTACAGACCCACGAAATTACAGCCACCAGAATCCTGGGCAAAGCGCTCAGAACTGGAAGAACCCAGTGAGTCAGGCAGCATCTCCGCAGAGAAGCAGATTGCTGACATTTCGTTTGAGACCCTTCAGATACAGTCCAGACCAGGTGAAGGGCCTCACCCTGAAATACCCACTGCCCACCCCCCTCCACAGATGCCTGACCTGCTGAGTTCCTCCACCACCTGGTGTGAGACTCTTGAGTTGAACAGAAGCTTAAGGAGATTTGCTTGTCACTAAACGCTCCAGCAAACTTCTACAGATGAACTGTAGACAGGACCCTGACCGATTGCGTTACAGCCTAGTTGGACAATTCCAATGTACGGGAACACAAGAGGCTGCAGAGGGGAGTGACCACAGCCCGGTCGATCATGGGCACAACCCTCCCCACCACTGATAGAATATGCAGGAGCTGTTGCCTCAAGGAGGCAGCGTCAAAGCATCAAAGATCCCCGCCATGTGGGTCATACCCTCTGCTCACTGCTGCCATTGGGCAGGAGGTACAGAAGCCTGAAGTTCCACACCAGCAGGCTCAGGAACAGCTACTTCCCTTCAACCATCTATCAGGATCTTGAACTGACCTGCACAACCCTAACCTTGCCTTAGCAATGAACACCACACACCATCTCTTGCACTCCCATGGACTTGTCTCCGATTGTGTTTCTTTGCAATGATGTCTTGTTTTTCAATCCTTTCCTTCACTATTATGCAAAATTTATGTAAAATTAATATTCAGTCTTTTGTCTGTACCTACACTGAGTGGCCACTTTATTAGTTACACCTGCACATAATGCAAATATCTTATCAGCCAATCAGGTGGCAGCATCTCAATATATAAAAGCATGCAGACGTGGTTCGGTTGTTGTTCAAACCAAACGTCAGAATGGGGAAGGAATGTGATCAGAGTGGTTTTGAACTGTTGGTGCCAGACGGGGTGGTTTGAGTATCTCAGAAACTGCGGATCTCCTGGGGTTCTCATTTACACTGGTCTCTCGAGTTCACAGAGAACGGTGCGAAAAATTAAAAAAAATCCCATGGGTGGTCGTTCAGTGCTCACATAACCAGGACTTGTATACGCACCAGCTTCTCATATGACCATCCACTACCTGCCCCCATGGCTTCACATGACCCCGATCAGGGGGCTAAGCAGGTGCTACACCTTGCCCAAGGGTAGCGGACGGAAGGAGCACCTTACACCTTCTTTGGTAGTGACGTATCTCCACCCTGCCACCTTATAAGTACATTAAGGTAGTCTAAAAGAAAACAATGTAGAATATAAACATGAGAGATGCAGATGCTGGAAATCCAGAGCAACACAAAGGAAATGCTGGAGGAACTCAGCAGGTCAGACAACATCTTTGGAAATGAATAAACAGTCGATGTTTCGGGTCGGGACCCCTCATCAGGACTGGCAAGGAAAGGGGCAGAAGCTAGAATAGGAATGTGAGGAGCAAGGGAGGAGTACAGGTGATAGGTGAGACTGGGTGAGGGGGAAAGAGGGTGGATGGGACATGGAGGAGATGAAGATGAGGTAGATTGGGAGAATAAGAATTTTATCTTGGTACGCATAATATTAATAAACCGGCACCAATACCAGTTCCAGTTGTACATGAGACTTGAGGGCTTTTTGATACAGAAGATGACTGGACCGCTGATACAGAGAAGGCAAAACGTGGGTGTCTGTGTTTCAGGGTTAATTCTTTGCTGGTGCTTGGATGCAGTGGACTTGTCGCACTCTTGTTCCCCTACCTTGGAACATCTAATGAAAACATCTAAGCCAATTGACTTACCAGGAGAGTGTTCCTTTGTGAGCCTGACCACCGTTTACATACCGACGAAAGCCGATATCAAACAGGCACTTGAAGTATTGAATGCCGTGATTAGCAAACAAGTAACAGCCTACCCTGACTTTGTGGATCATTGTCAAGGGGTTCAACCAGGCTTATCTGAAGAAAACGCTGTCAGATATCACCAACCTATCACCTGCGGCACCCAGTTCCCAACATCCTTGATCACTGTCACATTCTGATTAGGAAGCCTGCACCGCATTTCAGGAAATCTGATCTCTTAGCTGTCCTCCTCCTGCTGGCACACAAGCAGAGGCTGAAGAGCAGGTCTCGTGAGGTTAGGACAACAAAGAGGTAGCTGTGGAGACTGAGGAGCAGCTATGGGGTTGCTTCGGGACGTATTTAAGGGCTCTTCAAAGAATCTGAATGAATACACCACATTTGTCATGGACTTTAGGAAAACAGTCAGAGATGAGTGTGCCCCCACAAAATCATTCAATGTCTTCCCCATCCAGAGTCCCTGGGCAAACCATGAGATCCACAAGGGCGAGATCAGAGGCATTCAAGTCTGGCAACCAACTAGGTGCAAAAGATCCGGGTACGTTCTCTGGAAAGCCATCCCACGTGCAAAGTGGCAATTCTGAACCAGACTTGAATCACGGAAGGGTGGCAGGGCTCGAATGCGATCGGCTCCTACAAAGTGGCACCAAGCGACATAGGTGATGCAAGGTTTTGCTCCCAGATGAGCTCAGTGTCTTTTATGCTCACTTTGACCATCAAAACATGGAAGCAAGCTCACGAACTCCCACAGCCCATGACGACCCTCAGATTTCAGTCTCTGGGACTGACGTGACAGAACCCTTCAGGAGAATGAACCCGTGGAAAGCGTCTGGGTAGCTGGTCAGGTACTAAAGACGTGCTGATCTACTGGCTGATCTCTTGAACCTCCCACTTTGTCAGGTCCCTACCTGTTTTAAACAGGCTTCAATTATACCAGTGCCTTCGAAGGACATAGTAACCTGCCTCAATCATTATTATGCAGTAGCCCTTACATCCACCGTGATGAAGAGGTTTGAGAGGTTGGTCGTGAAAGATAAATTCCTGACTGGGAAGCAGTTTGGATCCAGTTTGTCCACCGTCGCAACAGGTCCACAGCAGATGCCATCTCATTGGCTCTTCACTCAACCCTGGAACATTTATGAAGCAAATGTACGTACATCAGGACGCTCTTCATTGACTACAGCTCGACATTCAATACCACCATCCCTTCGTAACTCATCAATAAGCTTTAAATCATAGGGAATCATTGACATCCTCCCTTGCAAGCCCCAGTCCAATTGGTAACAATATCTCCTCACAATCACCCTCAGCACAGGCACACCAGTATGACCTATTTAAATTTGCCAATGACACCACTGCTGTTGGCTGAATCAAAGGCTGTGGAAAGTCAGCATTTAGGAGGGACGTTAAAAATCTTACCGAGTGATGGCACATCACAACCTCTCACTCATTGTCAGTAAGACCAGGGAGAAGATTAGTGACAGAGATCCATAGGCCAGTTCTCATTGGGGAGATCTGAGGTGGAGAGGGCTCAGCAACTTTAAATTCGGAGGATCTGTCCTGGGTCCAGCACGAAGGTGCCATTACAAACTTTGACAAACCTCTACAGGTGTGTGTTGGAGAGTGTATTGACTGGCTGCATCATGGCCTGGTATGGAAACACCAATGCCCTTGTACAGAAAGGTAGTGGTTACAGCCCAGTCTATCAGGGTAAAGCCCTCCCCACCACTGAGCACATCTGCATGAAGTGCTGTCATAGGAAAGAGCATCCACCACCCAGGACTCTCACTGCTGCCATCAGGAAGAAGGTACAGGTGCCTCGGGACTCACGCCACCAGGTTCTGGGACAGTTATCACCCCTCAACCATCAGGCTCTTGAACCACAGGGGATAACTTTACTTAACTTCACGTGCCCCATCACTGAACTGTTCCCGCAACCTATGGACTCACTTTCGAGGACTCTTCATCTCGTGTTCTCGATATTTATTGATTACTTATTTGTTATTATTATTCCTTTCTTTTTTCATTTGCAGAGCTTGTTGTTTCTTCCCCACGTCGGTGGTCTGCCCTTTGAGTGTGGTCTTTCATTGATTCTGTTGTGTTTCTGGCCTTCGCGTGTGGCTTAGCCTCTAAGCCCGGAAGAACTGTTCCTACTGACAGGAGAAGGGGTGAAGGCGGGTCCTGGTGCCTTAAAACCAGTACTTCGGGTAGATGGAACTTGTCAGCCTGGGAAGGCAGTCCATCTGAGAGAGAGAAAACTCTGATTTCAAACCTCCGCTGCCTTGCGGCCATACCCACTCATGGGAAAGGCTTCAGGAGTAAACCCTGAGGGCAAATCTGGAGCTGGAGTCCCTGAGGCAGTCCAACGTTGCCTTCAACCTCACTCTGGCCACTCCTGGGACGTCACTGGTGCCAAGCTGTATCGGCCCTTGCTCGTCCCCTGGACAACATCGGTGGTGTGGAGAGGGGAGACTTGCTGTTTGGGCAACTGCCGGTCTCCCATACAACCTTGTCCAGGCCTGCACCCTGGAGAGGAGACATTCCAGGCACAGATACACGATCCTGCGAGACTAACGGATGCCATCATCATTGCGTTTCTTGTATTTGCTGCAAATGCCCACAAGAAAATGAATCTCAGGGTTATATGTGGTGACATATTTGTACTCTGATAATAAAATTTACTTTGAGCTTTGAATGTCTGCAGAAGTCCTGAAGGTAACTGACTCCTGGGTTTAATCGATGTGGTGGTGGATCGGACTCCGTAGTTCACATTATGATGTGTTCCTGATTTCTGATTTCTCCTTTTTGTTGCTGTTCTGTGTGATTTTGATCAGGGCACCAGAGGCCGTGGAACGACACAGTGCTAGATTGAACCAGAACTGAACTGAAACTGAATCTGTCTGGACTCCTTCGATGATGTTTGTGGGTTGGTGTTTTATATTTTGTGTTTTTCGCTTGTTTTCTGTTGTTTTTAGCACAATTCTTTATTTGTGTAGTTGGGGGGGGGGGTCTGTTGTTTTTCTTTGAATGAGTTCCATGTGTTTTCTTTGTTTAGTGGTTGTCTGTGGGGAAGATGAATCCAGGGTTATATACTGCCTACATACTTCATAATAAAAATACTCTAGACTTTGAACGTTAACCTATATTGTATCGCTCTATGTTTCATTGTAGGTTCAAAGGTTCATTTTATTATCGATGTATGCGGTATACAACTCTGAGATGGGGCTTCTCCAGACAGCCACGAATCTAAGAAAACCATGGAAGTCAGTTCAAAGAGAAGCTGCACATCCGCCCCCACACAAAAAAGAACGGCTACACGATCATTAACCCTCCAATCCCTACTCCTCTGGCACAAAGCATAGACACACCCCAAACCCCTCTCCCCCCACACAAAAAAGGAGAAAGAACAGGTGAAAATACTGAATATAAAAACCATAAGTCTGAAAAAGTCCACAGTCCATAACCGCAGACCCTCTGTAACATCCTACGACACTGTAATACGCTGGGAAAGGCTTCACTGCTAACGTAATGGTCTTTCTGGAGAAGCAGTGTTTGGGTTATGGTTAGAGATAACGGGTGCTTTGGAACGTGAGCCGTCCAGTGATGGGAGTGTGCTTTCATGCCATGTGGCTGACACGGGGTGGTCTTTTGTTCGGCAGGAGACGAAGAGGGAAGACGCTGGAGGGGAGAGGTCATAGGAGTGGACTCGGAGTGGGGCTGGGAGTTGACAAAGCCCGGGGAAATCGATGGAGGATCGGCGAAGGGGAAACCGTGAGCTCCAACTTGTGCACGTTAGACTGTTTCATTAAAATGGGCCCTTTTCTTTTTTTTTTGCTTTTCCTTCACTAATCCTTTAGTCAAATCAAAGATAATTTGTTTAATTGTTTATGGCGTACTGCCGGCTATTTTGTGGTACATTTGTAACAGGGGTAACAAATCACACAGCATCCAAACAACTAGGGCGTTTCGGGTGAGCCTACACTTCAATCTCACACGTTTGGCGGGGCCAGAGATCATCTTCCCCAGACTTACACGACTGACGGAACCTGAGGGTTACAACATTTTCAAAAGAGAGACACCACTCGAACACAGAGGACTACCAGCCGCCACACTGTACTGATTTATCTTCTATAGTCATAAATAAATCAATGCAGTATAGACTATATCCAGAGATTTTATGAATACCATGAAGCATTTTATCACTAGCTTGAAAAGTGCTTGAAAAATAGATGAGAGAATTTGCATAACGTCAGGTTTTGGTAATTTGTGAACCCAGGAGACCTAATATATTTTAGATTAAACAGGGAGACCAAAACTGCACACAGTACTCTGTTGTGGTCTTACCAGGGCCCTATATAATTGTAGTTTGCTAAATAAAAGCTGTCTGTATTATAGCACTATATATTAATGTTGTTTTACTAACAAAGCCACATCTCATAACCTTTTCACACTGCAGTTGCTAAGCAACCTGATACTCGAATGTCTTCGTTCAAGGATTATGGAAAGTCAGCGTGCATAGAGCTGGTGTAAATTTGTTCTTTATTGCAAGACGAATAGATATCAAAAATAGGGAGTTTAGAGCTCAAATGAACTCACCGCTGGCCTGGTCACCAGTGAAGCCACTGAGTACAGACATTGGGATGTTATATTGCAGTTGTACGATGCCGGACTCCACGGTAGCATGGCGGTTAGCATGATGCTTTTACACGTAGGGCATTCCAGAATTTGGAGTTCAATCCTCTGTAAGGAGTCTCTGTACGTCCTCCCCATGGAATCTATGAGTTTCCACTGGGTTCTCCAGTTTCATCCCACTGTCCAGCAACGTACCAGTTAGTAGGCTATTGTAAGTTGTCCCATGATTAAGTTAGGGCTAATCTGGGACTCTTGAGGATTGCTGAGAGGCGTGGCTCACAGGGCTGTAAGGACCTATTCTGTGTGCTATGTCTCTTAACAAAAACATAAATGATATTGGTGAAATCGCACTTGAAGCATTGTTTTGGTCATCTTGCCAAGGGCAAGGTGCCATTAAGCTGGATAGAGTCAGAAAAGCTAAATGAGGTTGTTGCTAGGATTTGAGGGGCTCGGTTCTAGAGGGAGGTCGGGCAGGCTTGGATTTTATCCTTTGGACTGACTGGAGAATTTATAGAGATGTATAATCTCATCTGGCATAGATAGGGTGAACGTGCACGGTGTTGGTATCTGTGTGTGATGGCCTCTCATGTGCAGCTTCTGGTGAAGGTGTCTACACATGACCGCCTATGGGAAGGCCTCTGCATTCGAATGGTGTCTCTCTCCCTCGGTGCTGTAGGAGGACGTGACTGAAGTCCTGTGATTTATCGATTGGACTGTGGACTGTAGCTCAGATTGGACTCTCTCAGTTTTCTGTTTTATATCCTGCACTTTTGAACATACTTTCTTGTTGCTGTTTACGTGATTTGTTAGATTTTTTTGTAAGTGGAGAGTTTGGAATTTGATGTTTTTGTTGTCTTTTGTGTAATTTGTTTTTTTCCATGTGGGGGGAGGGGTTTTGATGTTCATTTTGCCACTTGTGTGATTTGTTTTTTGGTGGGGGGGAGTTTGATGTTTTTCTTTGTTTTTTTCTTTGTTTTGTGGCTGTCTGTGGAAGACAAATCTCAGAAATGTATGCTACATACATACTTTGATAACACATGTACCTTTGAGGGTTGGGTGAATCAGGAACTAGAGGGCAGAGGTTCAAGTTGAGTGGGGTAATATTTATTAGGAGCCTGAGGAACAACTTCTTCAGACAGAGACTGATCCATATATGGAACAAACTGCCAAGAAGAAATTGTTGTGACAAGGACAACAATGAAGAGATATTTAAAATGGTGCCTAGATAGGAAAGGTTTAGAAGGATTCTAATTTTCTCTGCTCTTTTCTGAACTGAGGCTGAAGCTGTGGGCCTACATCAATTGCTCCGGGCTTTCCTTCTGAACATTATTTATTTCCTTTTATTGTTTGCGTGATCTGTTTTGTTTTCGCTTTGCGCATTGTGTGTTTGTTTATCTTTTTCTTAAAGTAGGTTCTTTTGGGTTTCTTGTTTTGTGGCTGTCTGTAAGGTTATTTTGATAATAAATGTACTTTGAACTTTGGATATGGGCCAAACTCAGGTAAGTAAGACTAGGACATCTTGAAAAGCTGGTCTGAAAGGCCTGTTTCCGTCCTGTATGATTCTATGACTTTTGACAATATTTAGAGTATTGAGCACATCTTTGGGTCTCCTTTCTGAAGGGAGAATACACTTCCCCAAGAAACTAAACTAGAACTGAACTGAACTGAATATATCTGGACTGTTACAATGACTCTGTGGTTCGATGTTCCATATTCTGTGTTTTTCAGTCAGATTTTTGCTATTTGCATGACATTTTTCTTTTTTTTTGTGCATTGGGTGTTTGATATTTTCTTTGAACAGGTTCCATGGTGTTTTTTGTTTCTTGGCTGTCTGTGAGAAGATGAATATCAGGGTTGTATGCTACATACATACTCTGATAATAAATGCATTACGAATCTTTTGAACCTTTGATGGGCACATGGAGAAAAAGTGAATGGAGGATTATGGGCTGTGTAGGAGGGAAAGACCATGAAGGAAGTCTGGGACCAGAGGGCACAGCCTCAGAATAAAAGGATGTCCCTTTAGAACAAAGACGAAGAGAAATTTCTTTAGCCAGATGGTGGTGAATCTGTGGAATTCATTGCCCCAGACAGCTGGAGGTCAAGTTATTGGGCATACTTAAAGCAGAGTTTAATAGGTTCTTGATTAGTAAGTGTGTCAAAGGTTAAAGGGAGAAGGCAGGAAAATGGGATTGGGAGGAATAATAATGGGGGTTTGATGTTTCTCTCTGGTGGATTCCATAGTGTTTCTTTGTTTCGTGGTTGTCTGTGGGAAAGAGAATCTCAGGGCTGTATACTGCATCCATATTTGATAATAAATGGACTTTTTATCTTTGAGAAGGGACTACAAGATCAATTCTTTGGATGAAGGATTTATCTCCAGGATTAGCAGACTGGGCCTACTACTTCTAGAATTTGGAGGACCAAGAGGAGGTTCCAAAAAGCCATAAGATTGCAAAAGAGATCAGGCTGGAGACACAAAACACTGCAAATGCTGGAACCAGGAATAACAAACAGATCCTGAAAGGACTCAGTGGGGTAAAGTTCAAAGTAAATGTATTATCTAAATGCAAATGTCACCATGCACAAATCTGAGATTCATTGTCGTGGGCATCCTCAATGAATCTAAAGAATAGTAATCAATGAAAGACTTCCCAACTAGGCACTCAACCAGAGCACAGAAGACAACAAACTGTGCAAGTATAGAAGGAACATGTGAGTAAAAATCCTTGAAAGTGAGTCCATAGTTTGTGGGAAGGTTTCAATGATGGGGCAAGTGAAGTTGAGTGAAGTTAACCTCTCTGGTTCAAAAGCCTGGGGCAATAATTGTTCCTGAACCTGGTGGTGTGAGTCCTGAGGCTCCCGTACCATTTTTCTGATGGGTGCACTAAGAAGGGAGCATGTTCTGGGTGGTGGGGGTCCCTGATGATGAATCCTGCTTTCCTGCGATGACACTTCATGTAGATGTGCTAATGGTGGGGAGTAGCTTTAGCCACTATGGACTGGGCCGTATCCATTTTCCATTCAAGGACATTGGTGTTTCCATACCAGGCTGTGACGCAGCCAGTCAATATACTCTCCACTACACACCAATAGAAGTTTGTTAGACTTTTAGACGTCATACTGAATCTCCGCAAACTCCGAAGGAAGTGGAGGTGTGCCTACGGAAGTATAGGCACATCTAGAGGACAGGCAGCATCTCTGGATAGAAATGAACAGTCGCCATTTTTTGTCAAGACCCTCCGTCTGGACTGAAAGGCAGAGTGCAGATGGTTAGTATAAAGAGGTGAGGGGGAGGGCTGGAGACAGATGCAGAAGAGGGTCACCGGGATGCTCTGTGGATTAAAGAGTATTCCGGCCCTTCAATCCGTGCCGCCCAGCAACCCTCGTTTTAACCCTAGCCTAATCATGGGACAATTTACAATGACCAATCAACCTACATCCTTGGACCTGGGAGGAAACCAGAGTACCCGGAGGAAACCCATGCAGTCAGATGGAGAACGTAGAATCTCCTTACAGGCAGTGGTGGGAACTGAGCCCAGGTCGCTGGTACTGTAAGGAGTTACGCAAACCACTACACTACCATACTGCCCACATTGGACTAACTTGGGTTGTTTTCTCTAGAGAGGCAGAGGCAGAAGGGATACCTGACAGAAGTTTATAGGATTATTAGGGGCATAGATAGGGAAGACATCGGTATCTTTTCCCCTTTGGTCGAAACGTCTAACTCTGGTGGTCATTCATTTAAGGTGAGTGGGTTAACTTCAACAGAGATTTATACGTCAGCTATTTTAATACAGAGAGCGACATCTTCCTGCAATGTGCTGCCAGGGGTGGTGGTGGAGGCAGATACAATAGAGGTGTTTGATTGCACGTGAATATTTGGGGAATGGAGGGTTTGGTTCTTTTAAAACCTCCTCATTGCCACTGTTATGTTTTGTAACCTCAAAACATAAAACTAATTGAAAGAAAAACAAGGGAGCCTGAGAGATGCATGTCTTTGTTTAGTTTCTCTACTTTAGCAAGGTGTGCTCTTACGACATAATGGCGTGATGACGTATGCCATTCACGTACTTTTACATATAACCTCCAATACATTATGTGAAGAGTGCTAAATCAAACAATATATGTTATATCATGGGTTATGGCCAAAGAAAAAAATGGCTGGAGTCGTTTAGCACTAGAATGCAAGGGTGTTGATTAAGTGCGTCAAAAATCAAGCTTGTAAAGATGAGCAAAAATAGTGGGAAACTGCCAAAATTTACAAAAAGATATCTATTTGAACAAAAAACAATAAATAGCTCGAGACTATTTGTCCAGTGTGAACTCCTGGCTGTTGGTACTCTCGCTCCTACTGAGAGCGAACTGCCCCATTATCTTTAGTCACCAGGACGCACCATCTTTAATTGCCCGCAGAGTTAACTTAAGACAACACATGAATTGGAACATGATGCACCCTGCAATGCAGTTACGATTATATTACAAACAAATAGAAGTATCCACATTAAATACAGTATACAAAACAATACATACACATTTACACATCTCCAATACTAAAGAAGTGGAATATTCTACCGAGTATGTTGGGAAAGGCACCATGACAGCAAACTCTTTATAAAAATATACCGGGGTAAGACATGGAACTACTACTATCAGCATAACAACGGCAGAATGACAGGGTAATGTTTGTGTGTGTGAATGCACATGTGGAAGGGGGTGTGTTTATCGAGTACTCTCCATCACAATATCTTTACAATATTACTCAAATATCACTGAAATGTTAAGTGCACCACTCCTCCCTGAGCCCGTCAGCACTAGGTGACTGAAGATGAAGAGGGTGAGAATAAAGTGCATAATTCCCATCATCTTTCACATATCCAGGTATAACAGGAAACGGATAGGAGGCCTCGGTTAGTCAAGGTCGACCGTGGATGTTGTGTCCGAGCAATCTATGATCAGTCGATATCTAATCCTGGTAGCACTGGACTGGGTTCTGGCTCCTGAGTTTTTCTCTGGGGGTTTTCTCCCAAAGCCTTCCCCATGAGTGGGTACAACCGCTAAGCAACGGAGGTTTGAGATCAGAGCTGTCCTTCTCTTAGATGAGCTAGTTTTGAGGTGCCAGTAAGCTGCCAGTAAGCTGTCAGTAGAAACGGTTCCTCTGGGCTTAGTAGCTAAGCCACACGTGAAGGTCAGGAGCTGGAGTTGGTTGTCAGGGGCCATTTGAGCTCACGCCATTGGGAGCATTGAATAGGCAATGGGAGCTTATCCCCATGACCACCCTTGGTTATAAAATTCTTAAGAAATAGACTAAAGGAAAGTCACAATTTGGGAGGATTTTCTTGTTTCCTAGAAAATAGCTGCCATGTGGCTTTATGGCCACTGCTCGTTGCATAGCAACCATTGAATGAAGAAGCTGAAGTCCCAGAAATGCAATGTGCCATCTCGCCCAGCAGCCCCCATCTCACCCCCCCACCCCGGTTTCACTTTGGATTTGCAAGATGAACTATTAATATTTCAGTGTGAAATTGTGATCTGAGAATGAAATATTGAGAGAGGCATTCAGACCGCTGCTGAAATAATTTCCCTCTCGAGATCAATAAAGTACTTCTTATTATTATTAATATTTGCCCAAAATTAGTACCTTCATTGGAAACTTGAGGACCCCTCGTTTTGAGGGAAAGGGTCCTTGGGTTTAAATGATCAAAGTTCAAAGTGCATTTGTTATCAAAGTATGCACATTATATACAACCTTGGCGTTTGTCTCCTTACAGGCAGCCATAAAACAACGAAACCCAACAGGATCAGTTAAAATCGAGACGGCCAGACACCCAATGTGTGAAAAAAACAAAAACAAGCAAACAACTGACGTAGATGAGAGTGAGTTAATGGCCACGAAGCTGGTCGTCACTGCAGCCGATCATGCAGCCCGATAATTGCCTCAGTTCAGCGCAGAGACGAGTAAACCGCGCTAAGCAGCCAGCACTAATGGCTCCCAAAATAAGACCTGAAATGACAAATTTCAGAAAGCATTATGTACATTCAAAATGCTCTTAGATTAGCACTACCTAGAACAGAAGGGCAAAGAGGGATTACAGACATTAAAAGTCTACACAATAGTCAGATAAAACCTCTTAGGATCTACTTCCATCAACAAAAACAGGATTCAGCACTCCATGCAAGCATATACAATTCCGTTAAGAAATACACACTACTAAACTTCAATGAGAACACAACCCAGAAAAATGCAGACATCATCTCTATTGAAGAAAAAGTTAACCAATGGAAGAGCATGACCCTCCATGAAGACATCCCCTCGATCTGAGCAGACCAGATGTTGACAGGGAGGCATCGAACACCTGGCTCAGAGTGGGAGACCTCTTTCCCAGAAGTAGATGGGTTTCTTGTGGCAAAACAGGACCAGATGGTTAACATGAATACTTAGCAAAAAATACACAGAAAAAGACCAACAAATTCAAGGCAATAAATGCAGAAAATGCCAAGAGACAGCAGAAGCAATCCAACACAGCAGTGGATTCTGCAACAGTTTAACTCAATCTGATTACTTACACAGGCACAATCAAGTGACGAACATCATTCACCAAAATCTTGCTTTAAGATACAAACTCATCAAAGACACCATACCTTAATATAAATTCAAGTCTGATCCAGTTTTGGAGTCAGAGTACTATAAATTTTACCTTGGCTGATCCATTATTACAGACAGGACAATCCATAATAACCGTCTAGATATAATATTGAAGGATAAAAAGCAAGAACAACTTACTTACTAGATATAGCCATTCCAAACACACATAATGTACAGAAATCAGAAAGTAAAATACACCAGAAATATGCTGGATTAAAAGATGAAACTGCAAGACTATGGAACACGAACAGGGTATACATTGTCCCAATAGTAATACCTCTATCAGGTATAGTCACAAAGTCACGACATAATAGCATTAAACAATTAGGGCTACACTGTTATATCTATGTAAATCTTCAAAAAGCCACAATACTAAACACAACTAGAATAGTTTTGAAGTCCTTAGTAATTGAGAAATGTCTGTGCTTGGCTATGCCTGTACTTCAGGTTTTACCAGCTTGAGCTGAAAAAAATAATAATAATAATAATAAGAAGAAGAAGCAAATAAGTAGTAAATAACATTGTGAACATGAGTTGTAGAATCCTTGAAAGTGAGTCTGTATGTTGTGGAGTCTGTTCACTGTTGAGGTGAGTGAAGTTATCCACTCTGATGGTTGAGGGGTAGTAAGTGTTCCTGAACCTGGTAGTGTGGGACCTTAGGCTCCTGGACCTCTTGTCTAATGTCAACATCTGTTTTCTATCATCCATGTTCCTATCTAAGAGTTTCTTACATGTCCACATACCGATCACTGTCTGCATAAAGAACTTTCCTCTGACATCCCTCTATAATTTATTCCAATCACCTTAAAGCTATATCCTGTATTAGCCTTTTCCACCCTGGGAAAATGTCTCTGGCTGTGCACTTTATCTCTGCCTGTTACTATCATGTACACCTCAATCAAGTCATCTCTCATCCTTCTTCACTCCAAACAGAAAAGCCCTCAAACAATAAGGCATACCCTCTAGACCAGGCAACATCCTGGTAAATCTCCTCTGCACCCTCTCTAAAGCCTCCACATCCATGTTGGGGTGAGTTGTTCTTTGACCTTGGCAATCCATTTGCAAATGTTTTGACACCACATGAGGAAACATCATTGGTGTGGTGTGTCCTCCGAATGTTTGCCCTTTATATACTTATCAATCAGCTGATTGGTCATCTTTATGGAAACTCAATTGTGCTGCAGGGAGGGAGGGCCGTTGAGTGGCTGATTAAGTGCTGTGGCCTGGAACCTTGCCTGAATTGGCTGATAAACAGGATCGAAGTCTACCTGTCTGTTTACAGAATTGTTTGTGGAAAACCATGCCTCTGGGAATTCTCTTGTGTGCCGCATGTGTTCCTGTGCCGTGACTTTCACTGATGCCATTTGAATACATGCTCCGCTCGATCTTCACGGGTAGAGACTAGCGGGAAAACTATTCTCAAGGATCCATGAACATCAACTGACTGTGAAGCGCCATGACCAACTCTCCCTGGTCTCCACCCCTGAAGATCGAGAGGGGCACAATTTGAACTGGAGAATGGGTGAAGCCAGATGGGTAGGATGATAAAAGGCAGGCGAGGGAGGAATCTGTTAAGAGAGGAGAGTGGACCATAGGAGAAAGGGAAGGGGGAGGGTACCCGGGGGAAGTAATAGGCAGGCGAGAAGAAGTAAAAGTTCAATGTGGGGAATAGAAGAAGAGGGGAGAGGGAAGGGAAAAGATTTACTGAAAAGAGACATTGATTTTCATATACCATCAATTGGAGGCTACCCAGATGGAACATAAGGTGTTGCTCCTCCACCCTGAGGGTGGCATCATTGAGGCACAAGAGGAGGCAATGGACCAACATGTTGGAATGGGACTTCAATGAGCTGTCAATGCTTTGAGTTGAGACCGATTCCCACGATCTGTAGTCTCACTTGTATCTCCACTGAATTCTGCATTCTGTTGTTCTTCCCTTGGACTTCCTCAGTGCGCTGATGTGATGAAGTGATCTGCTTGGACGGCATGCAAAATGTTCATCAGATATACCTTGGTACACAAGGCAATAATAAACTCATTTATCAACTTACTATCCCAGTGCCAAACATGATGCCAATTTCAACTTTTGCCTGCACATTCAAGAAGATTCAAGATTGTTTAAAATCATTTCCAGTACACAGGAGAATGAAATAATTGTTACTCTGGATCTTTGGATGCAAAAGAAAACAATAAGATAAAAAAACACAATAATAATAAAAAATGCAATGAATATTAAGCAGTACATAAGATGGCTTATATACACAGATTGGTTGTTTGTCCATAAAGTGTTGTCAGGCACTGGAGTGTTTGTGCATAAGGTGACTGACAGGAAATGATAAAGTAGTGGAGGTTCAGGGTATGGAAGGAGGTTTCATGGCTGGAGGTGTTGATCAGCCTTACTGCTTGGGGAGAGTAACTGTTTTAGAGTCTGGTGGTCCTGACCTGGATGATACTTTGCCTCCTCCCTGATGGGAGTGGGACAAACAGCCCATAAGTAGGGAGGGTGTGATCCTTCATGATGTATCTGGCCCTTTTCCATCACCTTTCTGTATATCTGTCCTTCATGGTGGGTAGGCTGGTGCCACTGATGTGTTGGGCAGTTTTGACTACCTGTTACTGAGTGACCGTCTCCACCAAAGGAGGTGTAAGGCACCCCTTCCCTCCGCTAGCCTTCATGTCACCCTTTGGCAAGGTGTAGCACCTGCTTAGCCCCCCGATCGGGGTCACGTGAAGCCATGGGAGCAGGGGGTGAATGGTCGTATGAGCAGCCGGTGCAGATCACAAGTCCTGGTTATGTGACCACTGACACCAGGCAGACAATCTCTGAAGAGTATTGATAATGGCTGGGGTCACCCGTCTTGTAAAGACACTGCCCAGAAGAAGGCAACTGCAAACCACTTCTGTAGAAAAATCTGCCGCATGGTCATGTGAAGACCATGACTGCCCATGTCATACGACACGGCACATAATGATGGTGATGATGTAGATCTTTCCCTTCACCGCAGTGCAGTTTCCATAACAAACAGTGATGCAGCTTGTTAGGAATTTCCCTACTGCGCATCTGTGGAGTGGCAGTAGGGATGTGCACTGGGTCATTTGTCTTCTATCCCTTGTTCGTTGATGCATCTGCCTAAATACCCCTTAAATGTCATCATCCTATCTACTTGTCTGTGCCAAATGCAATGTCAAATTACACCAAATCTCTTGTGCCTGCACATGGTCCATAACACACCCATCTCCTCCATACTCTGCGTATTCATGTTCCTCTCTAAAAGCCTCCAGAATGAGCATAGAACATAGAAATGTACAGCTCAGGAACAGGCCATTCAGCCCACAATGTTTTGCCAAAGCATTTAAAAAGCAAATCAGAAACACCCAAACATGAATCCCTCCTACCTACACCATGTCCATATCCCTCCATCTTCCTCACATCCGTGTACCTATCCAAACATCTCTTAAAAGCCTCCAATGTATTTGCCTCTACCAACATACCAGGCAGTGGATACCAAGCAGTTCCTAAGTTATGAATGCCTGACTTACAAACAACTTGTACTTGCGAACGGCCTGCCATAAAGCCTATGCATATTAAAAATTTGTCGGCTCGAGGAAGGAGAACGCCGTCCGCCATTTTAAGTTGGATCACGTTGCCGTTAACATTGTGTTGAGTGTGTAACTTTGTATTTGGCTTAAATTTTCTTAGCAAAATTCACCCTGACCCCCATTTTCCAGTCAGCACTGCCCCCACTTGTCCCATTTAACCTGTCTCAGTACAGGTGGACTTTAGGACCCGGGGGAGCTCAGGACCCGCTGCCTGCGGCTGCTGCTGAATCTGCAGTTTCTGTTCCATTGACAGAAAACGATCACAATTGACAATAAAGTGGAAATAATAATGCGATCAGAAAGAAGTGAAATGCCATCGGTCATTGGAAAAGTGTTAGGCTACAGTCGGCCAACGATCGGAACAATTTTAAAGGATGAAATGAGAATAATGGAGCATGTGAAGGGCCCTGCCCCGATGAAAACTACAATTATTACTAAGCAACGCAGTGGTTTAATTATTGGAATACATATGTCCCTTAAGTGTTTTATATGCATAGAAAGGTAAAATATATACTATATACTAAGATAAATGTTTGACTAACTGATGCTAAATAATACCGGATGTACTTGTTCCAACTTAAGTACAAATCCGACTTAAAGATGGACTTAGGAACGGAACTCATTTGTAATCCGGGGACCACCTGTACTCTCTACCCACTAAAAAACTTACTTCTCACACCCCCTTTGAACTCCCCCCTCTCACCTTCAATGTGCCCACTGGTATTAGACATTTCAACCCAGGGAAACAGATACTCCCTGTCCACTCTATCTATGCCTCTCATTATCTTATAAGCCTCTATCAGATCTTCCCTCAGCCTCAGGTGCTCCAGGGTAAACAGCCCGAGTTTATCCAGCCTCTTGTGATTGCACATATTTTCTAAACCAGGCAAACCCCTCCAAAGCTGCAACATCCTATGTTGAAGTGGGGTGACCAGAACTGTATTCAGTACTCCAGGTGTGGCCTAACCAGAATTTTATGAAGTTGCAACATAACCTCCTGACTTTTGAACTGAATGCTTTGAATGAATAAAAGCAAGCATTCCATAAGCCTTCTTAACCACCTTATCGACCTGTGTAGCCACTTTCAAGGAGCTATGAACTTGGACTCAAGATCTCTCTGCTCAGTAACACCGTTAACAGTCTTGCCCTTAACAGTGCACTGTCTCCTTGCATTTGCCCCACCAAGGAGCAACACCTCACATCCCTCTGGGTTAAACTCCATCTTCCATCCCTTTGCCCACATCTGCAACTGATCTGTAGCGTGCTGTACTCTTTGCCTGTCTGCTACCCTGTCCACAACTCCATCAATCTTGGTATCTCCTGCAAAAGGACTAAACCGCCCACTGACATTTTCACCAAGGTCACTTATATACATCACAAACAGCAGAGGTCCCCGCACAGATCCATGAATTACCTCCATTCTTCCAGTTCGAATAAATCCCTGCAACCACTACCCTCCAACTTCTATGCACAAACCATTTCTAATGCTACTACCACACCCCTCCCTTCAGCACTCAGAACTCCCTCTTTACAAAAGGTTTGCCTCTTAAATGTCCTTTAACTTTCCTTCTCTCATCTTCAAGGCTTTTACATTTCCCCTCTGGATAGAAGACTCTGTCTTCCCGTTTGAGGCAATGTTATAGCTCTCTAAAAGCCCTGGTTAGACCACACATGGAAGATTGTGCTCAGTTCTGGTCACCTCATTATAGGAAGGATGTGGAGGAAGTAATTCGGAAGATGTGTAGCTGGGGAGGTTGATTGTTCGGTTGAGTTGCTCTCTGATTTTGGCCATCCTTCACCTTCTACCTGTCCCCCTTCCTCTCCCCCCAGGAAGGGTGAGTACCTGAAGCTGGCAGAGAGAATGGTGGAAACAGATTTACCGATAGCATTTAAGAAACATAGGTGCGCGACTCTCTGGAGGAACTCAGCCTTTTGTGTGAGTATTGCTCCAGATTTCTCACATCCACAGAAACTCTTGTGTTTTAGGGTTCGTCAAGCTGAGCTCTTGAAACACTCGGACATATGGCTATAGGGCAAATGGTGGGAAATGGGATACAGATATGGGTGGGTGCCCATTGGCCATGGTGGCCTGTTTCTGTGTTGAATGACTGTGAATCTATAAATATGAATTGACACTCAGTGGCCACTTTATTAGATACACCAGCTCGTTAACACAAATACCTAATCAGCTAATCGTGTGGCAGCAGCTCAGTGTTTAAAAACGTGCAGACATGGTCACAAGGTTCAGTTGCTGTTCAGACTAAACAACAGAATGGGAAACAAATGTGACCTGAGTGACTTTGACCGTGGAATGATTCTTGGTGCCAGATGGGGTGGATTGCGTATCTCAGAAACTGCTGATCTCCTGGGATTTTCACACACAAAAGTCTCTAAAGTTTACAGACAATGGTGCGAGAAAACGAAGAGCATCCAGTGAGCTAGAGTTCTGTGGGCAAAAGCACCTTGTTAATGGGGGAGGTCAGAGGAGAATGGCCAGACTGGTTCAAGCTGACAGTAACTCAAATAACCACATGTCACAACTGTTGTGCAGAGAATCATCCCTGAACACACAACACATCAAACCTAGAAGTGGAAGGGCTTACAGCAGTTGAAGACCTTAAATGTTCATTCAGTGGCTATTTTATTGAGACATCTAATAAAGTGGCTACCGGTTGTATTTAGTGGCATCAGAGTGAAAGGGGGCTTCTACATGGTTGACATTAGGGGTTGAATTTCCCACAACCCTTCAAAGAGGTGGAGCATAATCCAAGTGGATTCTAAACAAGGATCAAGAACCCATTACAGAGATCCGAAACAGTTACAGAGATCAGAAATGGTTACAGAGATCCAAAATGGTTGCAGAGAACAGAAACAATTAATGTCTCCTAGGAACAGAGGAAGCTAAGAGTTTTGAGTGAGTGTGTGTTACAAGGATTAATGGTCTAAGGGGAGATTAGACAACTCGGGTTGCTTTCTCTGGAGCAGCAGGGGTTGAACGCAGACCTGGTAGAGGTTTATAAGATTCTGAGAGGCATAGGTAGAGTAGATCATACGATCATAAGACCACAGCTATGGGCCTGTACTCATCTCAGTTTAGAGGAATGGGGGGGTCGGGGTGCATCTTACTGAAACATAATGAATATTGAAAAGTCTAGATAGAGTAGACATTGAGGGAACGTTTCCTATAATGGGGGAAGTCTAGGTTCTTGATTAGTCAGGGCATCAAAGGTTACGGGGAGAACGCAGGGGAATGGGGATGAGAGGGATAATAAATCAGCTGTGATGGAATGGTGGACCAGACTTGATGGGCCGAATGGCCTAATTCTGCTCCTTTGTCTTATGCTCTGCTGTGCCCCCTCTGAACCTTGGGATGTGGTCACACTTGGCTGGGGTCCTTAGGAAGCTAAAAAGCTCAGGGTTTCCGAAGCTTAGAGGATACATAGGACGAAGGAGAGACGGGGTGGGAAAAGTAGAACCGTTTTTGTGACTGGCATGATTTGCAGCTTGTCGCTGAGATGTGAAAGGACAGAGGGTTCCGAGCTGGCGTGGAAGGAGATTACGTACTCAGTCCCTGTCACTGAAAAGTACCAAACCTTCACCAGCGATGATCAATTGCAATCATTTACCTCCCTGTCACCAGCAGTTTAGAAAAGCTTCTCTTGAACTAATACAATGCACTGGCTGGCTGCTGTCATGTTCATTTATTACATTTTTATCCTGGGGAATATTAATTTCAAAGATCAAGGATTTTAAAAAATACTTATTGGGGGACATGTTCTTCTCCATGCCCTGCAGTGCCTCGGGTGGAAAGTGGGCAAAGGGACGGCCGGATTCAAACCCAGGATCACTCGCCTCAAAGTCCAGTGCAGATGCCACCACACTACCAGTGGGCTTTTACTGGTGTGCATTCTCCTGATAACTCCTCTCACAGATGCCACCTCCCCTCGCCCTTCCCTCCCCTCTTGTTGATGTTCCATTTTCTACCACTTCCCTCACTCCCCTGCTTTATTTTTCCTCCCCTCTTCCTGGATTCCTTTCTTCCTCTTCCTCTCATTTCCCTCTCCTTCCTCTTCCTGCCCAATATTCCTGATTCTTCCTTCTATTATCTTCTCCCCTTCCATGACCTCTCCTTTTCCTCCTTATTCCCTTCCCATTCCCACCACCCCTCTCTCTTCTTTCCTTTCCACACTCTCTCTTTCCTCTATGCTTCCCCTCTCCAGCAATGCTATTTCTCTCTCCAATCCTCCTTTCAGGTAACCCAAGCTCATAGATCCACGTGGAACAGAGACGGAGAATTCAGCCACCACGGCCATGCTGACTACCAGCCACCAGTGACACTGGTCTCTGCATGTTTGCATCAACTGTCATAGTGTGGGGCATTGGGAGTGCAAGACACAGACACTGAACTACCAGGAACATGACTAGGCGTGAGAAGGAAGCAAGGAAAGTGGGGAAGAAAGGACGCTGGACACAAGACAAGGACTCCAGGCTGGGGCTAGGACTTGACTAGGACAGAGGAACCAGGACATGGAACTGGGAACTAGGAGCCTGGGCTTGGACTCCGAGCCAGAGACTGGACAAGGACCCGGAACCTGGGTCTTAACTCGGGCTCCGACTCCAGAACCAGGCGAGGACAAGACGTGGCTACAGGATGAGGAGAGGCAACAGGACTGGACGTGAGACTACTGGACAAGGGAACCTCAGCACAGGATGAGGGAATCCCAGCACTGGGCTGGGCAAGGTACTCCTGTGCTGGGCGAGGCACATGGACATGACAAGAACCCAGAGCCTTGGTTGAGGGAGAAGCAGGAACATGGAACACCGAGCTGGGACTCCTCCTTGGGTACAGGACGTAGGGCAGGGACTCATTACACGGAACACTGAACATGACAAGACAGTTCCCAACACTAGGTAGTGGCAAAACAGCCAGACCTTCCTAGCAAAGGCGTGGACACAGACAGACAGTTCCAAACAGGGCAGGGCAAGGTGAGGCTCCAGGCAGGGGCAAGGTGGGGTGGGATGAGGCAAGGCTCCAGGCAGGGGCAGGGCAAGGCGAGGCGAGGCTAGGCTCCAGGAGGAAGGTGAAGGGAATAGATACAGATAGGGAGTTTGGACAGGAACAATCCAGCAGCCAGAGGCTGAATCCTGAAGCTATTTATGAAGCCAGCCCAAATGAGAATCAGCTGCCTCAACAGAAACTGGGGAAACCCGAGAAACCTGGAACAAGGACCATGGATTTCACAGACATGACCATGACATCAATTCTCCACTCCCCATCTCCCACACGCCAGATCCTAACTCTCACCCACACACTAGAACATAGAACTCCCATGTGCCTAGCCAAATGTCTCTTAAAAACCTCAAATGAATTTGCCTCTACCAGGTAGCACATTTCAGGCATCCACCACTCTCTGAGTAAAAAACTTGCCCTCACATCCCCCTTGAACCTACCCCCTCTCGCCTTCAATGCAGCTGATTAACCCACCGGCAATGGCATCAGTGCTGGACTCCAGAGCGAAGGTTCCTGAGTTCGAATCCAAGTCTGGCCAGCCCTGAGCACGCTTTCCATTTGTGCTGGGTTGATCGTCGAGCCAGCCACTCGGCCTCGTAAAAACCAAGGGTCAAGTCAGGAACGTTCATATCGTGACCCGGTTAATCTGAAAGGAGACCAATCCTGACACCACGTGCCAGACAAAATGGCTGACTGTTTGGTACTATATGCTGAATAAAAATTAACCCACCGACCCTACATGTCATTGGGAAACCGGAGCACCTAGAGGAAACCCACGTGGTCATGGGGAGAACATAGAAACTACACACACACACACACACACACACACACACACACACACACACACACACACACACACACACACACACACACACACACACACACACACACACACACACACACACACACACACACACACACACACACACACAGAGCTTGGGATTGAGTTGGGGTCTCCAAAGCTGGAAGGCAGCGACATTACCCACTGTGCCTCTGTGATGTCTTGGAAGATATGGAACAGGAATTCCTGAAGCAGTATTTTCAGGAACAGGAAACAGTCAATGTCTGCAGACAGTGATTCTTCCCAAGAACTTAGGGAAAACATGGAGGTGCTTTCTGGTTTTTAGTGCAGAGCTGTGGGGAGAAGTGAGGTGTGAGACAACTGTCTGTTGACAAAGAGCTCCAGCAGATAGGCTCTCCCCTCACCAGCTCTGAGGACAGGCCTCAGGCCTAAAATCTTGACAGGTTTCTCTTCCCATAGACACTGCTTGTCTGATGGAGAACTTCCAATGTGGGTGCCACAGTGTGATACCATTACAGCTCAGAGCATCATAGTTCAGAGTTCAATTCCCACTGCCGCCAGTATGTTCTCCCTGTGACCATGTGGGTTTCCTCTGGGTGGTCCGGTTTCCTCCCACAGTCCAAAGATGTACTGGTTGGTGGATTAATTGGTCACTGTATTGGTCACTGTGATTAGGCCAGAGTTAGATTGGAGGGCTGCTAGTGGTGGATATTTAAATAAAAAAAAAATTCTATTTCTGTTCCAGGTTGCAGCGGTTGCAGCTTTGTTCGGGTGGCATGGTAGCACAGTGGTTAGTCCTAGTGACTTGGGTTCAATTCTCACCACTGCTGGAACGATGTTTGTACATTCTCCTCGTGACTGTATGGATTTCCTCCGGGTGCTCCGGTTTCCTTCCACAGTCCAAAGATATACCGGTTGGTAGATTAGTTGCTCATTGTAAATTGTCCTGTGATGAGGCTGGGGTTAAATCTGGGGGTTGCTCAGTGATGCAGGGAGGGCCTGTTCCACCTCATATCTTTAAATTAAAAAAATTCTAATTTGTTTCAGATCCCAGCGTCTGAGGGCTTGTTTGAATAAAATGTTGCCTTCACAGCTATCCTTAAAAGCAAAATTATCCTTCAATTTCAGCATCTTCAGCGGAGGAGAGGTGAGGGGCACAGGTTGGATAGTACAGGCATCTTGCCCTGAGCTCATCTAGAGTTGTTTAATCAGGCGAGGAGATTCATTCTGCCTCCAATTGTGTGTGTCTAAGTGTGCGACCAGCTGGGTGACTTCGACGGATAATTCATCAGGGGTGTATTTGGCTGTTTGATTGATAGCATCTCAATCGTACACAGCGCTGAGAGACTGCAACCGGTAACATCTCATCACCAAGTGAAAAGTCATTTCTGATGTTAGCTTTGAAGGTGAATTTTCTATTTGGGAAGGTGAAGAGAGAAAACAAATGGAATGTTATTTTCCCAACCTGACACATGGTGTTCATAGCTAGTTACACAGTGGGCAAGGTGGGTTAGGGGTCAGACACAATGAAGCTCCCTCTACACTGTCCCATCACACACTCCCGGGGTCAGACACAGAGTGAAGCTCCCTCTACACTGTCCCATCACACACTCCCAGGGTCAGACACAGAGTGAAGCTCCCTCCACACTGTCCCATCACACATTCCCGGGGTCAGACACAGAGTGAAGCTCTCTCCACACTGTCCCATCACACACTCCCGGGGTCAGACACAGAGTGAAGCTCCCTCTACACCGTCCCATCACACACTCCCAGGGTCAGACACAGAGTGAAGCTCTCTCCACACTGTCCCATCACACAGTCACAGGACAGGTAGGTCATTGGGATGGAGGATGCTACACAGAACCATGACCTGCGTATGTTTCTGAATTGGTACTTGTCACTTCTGTGGGCTGGAGGGATTGTGTATCACATGTATATATGTTTAGAGTTTATACAGATATAATCTCCAGCTTCTAATTGCCTTATCTGAAGGGGCCACTTCTTACATTCTGACTACTCTTTTGCCTCACTCTCTTAAATTTCAAGTTGAAAAACCATAATACACGGAGCAGAATTAGGCCATTTGGCCGATCGAGTCTGTTCTGCCATTTCATCATAGCTGACCCAGTTTTCCTCTCAGCCCCACTCTCCTGCCTTCATCTCATTTTCTTTAATGCCCTGACTAAGAATCTATCAACTTCTGCCTTAACAATACAAAAAGACTTTGCTTCCACAGCTGCCTATGGCAAAGAATCCCACAGACTCGCTACTCTCTGGCTAAAGAAATTCTTCCTCTTCTCCCTTCTAAGACGATGCCCCCTCTATTCTGAGGCTGTGCCCTCTGGTGCAAGACTCTCTCACTCTATTAAAGCCTTTCAACATTCAATAGGTTTCACTGTGATCACCCCTCATTCTTCTGAATTCCAGTGAAAACAGGCCTCGAGCCATCAAATGCTCTTCATATGACAAACCATTCAAACCTGGAATCATTTTTGTCAACATCCTCTGAACCCTCTCCAGTTTTAGCACAGGCTCTCTAAGATAAGGGGCCCAAAACTGCTCACAATAATCCAACTGAGGCCTCACCAGTGCTTTATAAGTCTAAACTTTACATCCTTGCTTTTAGTCCTCTTGAAATTAATGCTAACATCACATTTGCCTTCCTCACCTCAGACTCAACCTGAAAATTAACCCTTAGGGAATCCTGCACAAGGACTCCCAAGTCCCTTTGTGCCTCAGTTTTTTTTGTATTTTTTTTCCTATTAGACAATAGTCAATCCTTAAATTTCTTCTACCAAAATGTATGACCATACACTTCCGGAAATTGTATACCATAGAACCACAGAACATTACAGCACAGAAACAGGCCTTTTGGCCCTTCTTGGCTGTGCCGAACCATTTTTCTGCCTAGTCCCACTAACCTGCACCTGGACCATATCCCTTCATACACCTCTCATCCATGTACCTGTCCAAATTTTTCTTAAATGTTAAAAGTGAGCCCACATTTACCACTTCATCTGGCAGCTCATTCCACACTCCCACCACTCTCTGTGTGAAGAAGCACCCCCCTAATGTTCCCTTTGAACTTTTCCCCCTTCACCCTTAACCCATGTCCTCTGGTTTTTTTCTCCCCTAACCTTAGTGGAAAAAGCCTGCTTGCATTCACTCTGACTATACCCATCATAATTTTATATACCTCTATCAAATCTCCCCTCATTCTCCTATGCTCCAGGGAATAAAGTCCTAACCTATTCAACCTTTCTCTGTAACTCAGTTTCTCAAGTCCCGGCAACATCCTTGTAAACCTTCTCTGCACTCTTTCAACCTTATTAATATCCTTCCTGTAATTCGGAGACCAAAACTGCACACAATACTCCAAATTTAGCCTCACCAATGCCCTACACAACCTCACCATAACATTTCAACTCTTATACTCAATACATTGATTTATAAAGGCCAATGTACCAAAAGCTCTCTTTACTACCCTATCTACCTGTGGCGCCACTCTTAAGGAATTTTGTATCTGTATTCCCAGATCCCTCTGCTCTACTGCACTCCTCAGTGCCCTACCATTTACCTTGTATGTTCTACCTTGGTTTTTCCTTCCAAAGTGCAATACCTCACACTTGTCTGTATTAAACTCCAAAGAGCCTGTTTAAAAAAAGCTCTAAAAGTAATCCGGAAAATTATAGGCTGGTAAGTTTGATGTCGGTAGTAGGCAAATTATTGGAAGGAGTACTAAGAGATAGGATCTACAAGTATTTAGATAGACTGGGATTTATTAGGGACAGTCAATATGGCTTTGTGTGTGGTAGGCCATGTTTAACAAATCTGTTAGAGTTTTTCGAGGAGGTTAACGGGAAAGTGGATGAAGGGAAGGCAGTGGATGTTGTCAACATGGACTTCAGTAAGGCCTTTGACAAGGTCCTGCATGGGAGGTTAATTAGGAAGATTCAGTCACTAGGTATACAAGATGAGGTAGTAAATTGGATTAGACATTGGCTCATTGGGAGAAGTCAGAGAGTGGTAGTGGAGGATTGCTTCTCTGAGCAGTCAGCCCATTTTTCCAGCTAGTCCAAATCCCTCTGCAAGCTTTGAAAACCTTCCTCACTGTCCACTACACCTCCAATCTTTGTATCATCAGCAAATTTACTGATCCATTTACCACATTATCATCCAGATCATTGATATAGATAACAAGTAACAATGGACCCAACACTGATCCCTGTGGCACACCACTAGTCACAGGCCTCCACTCAGAGAAGCAATCCTCCACTACCACTCTCTGACTTCTCCCAATGAGCCAATGTCTAATCCAATTTATTACCTCACCACGTATACCTAGCGACTGAATCTTCCTAATTAACCTCCCATGCAGGACCTTGTCAAAGGCTTTACTGAGGTCCATGTAGACAACATCCACTGCCTTCCCTTCATCCACTTTCCTTGTAACTTCCTCAAAAAACTCTAATAGATTTGTTAAACATGACCTACCACACACAAAGCCGTGTTGACTCTCCCTAATAAGTCCCTGTCTATCTAAATACTTGTAGATCCTATCTCTTAGTACTCCTTCCAATAATTTACCTACTACCGATGTCAAACTTACCACCCTATAATTTTCCTGATTACTTTTAGAGCCTTTTTTAAACAACGGAACAACATGAGCTATCCTCCAATCCTCTGGCACTTCACCCGTAGTTACCGACATTTTAAATATATTTGCCAGGGCCCCTGCAATTTCAACACTAGTCTCCTTCAAGGTCTGAGGGAATACCCTGTCAGGTCCTGGGGATTTATCTACTCTGATTTGCTTCAAGATAGCAAGCACCTCCTCCTCTTCAATCTGCATAGGCTCCATGACCTTACTACTTGATTGCCTTATTTCCATTGACTCCATGCCAGTTTCCTTAGTAAAGACAGATGCAAAAAACCCATTTAAGATCTGCCCCATTTCTTTTGGTTCCATACATAGCCAACCACACTGATCTTCAAGAGGACCAATTTTATCCCTTACTATCCTTTTGCTCTTAATATACCTGCAGAAGCTCTTAGGATTATCCTTCACCTTGAGTACCAAAGCAGCCTCATGTCTTCTTTTAGCCCTCCTGATTTCTTTTTTAAGTTTTTTTTTGCACTTTTTATACTCCTCAAGTACCTTATTTCCTTCCTGTTGCCTTTACATGTAACACATCTCTCTCTTCTTTTTTTATCAGAGTTCTGATATCCCTAGAGAACCAAGGTTCCTTATTCTTATTCACTTTGCCTTTAGTCCTGACAGGGACATACAAACTCTCCACTCTCAAAATTTTTCCTTGGAAGGCCTCCCACTTACCAATCACATCCTTACCAGAGAACAACCTGTCCCAATCTACACTTTTTAGATCCTTGCTTATTTCTTCAAATTTGGCCTTTTTTCCAGTTTAGAACCTTAGCCGGACGACCAGATCTATCTTTATCCATGATCAAGTTGAAACTAATGGTGTTATGATCACTGGAACCAAAGTGTTCCCCTATACACCCTTCCATCACCTGTCCTAACTCGTTTCCTAATAGGAGATCTAATATTGCATCCTCTCTAGTTGGTACCTCTATATATTGATTTATAAAACTTTCCTGAACACATTTTACAAACTCTGACCCATCTAGACCTTTAACAGTATAGGAGTCTCAATCAATATGCGGAAAATTAAAATCCCCTACTATCACAACTTTATGTTTCCTGCAGTTGTCTGGTATCTTTCTGCAGATTTGCTCCTCCAATTCTCGCTGACTATTGATTGGGTGGTCTATAGTACAACCCCATTAATGTGGTCATACCTTTCCTGTTTCTCAGCTCCACCCATATGGCCACGGTGGACAAGCCCTCTAACCTGTCCTGCCTGCGCACTGCTGTAATATTTTCCCTGACTAGCAATGCCACCACTGCCCCCCCACCCTTCATCCTTCTGCCTCTATCACATCTGAAACATTGGAACCCTGGAACATTGAGCTGCCAGTCCTGCCCCTCCTGTAGCCAAGTTTCACTAATGGCTATAATGTCATAATTCCACATGTCAATCCATGCCCTCAGCTCATCAGCCTTCCCCACAATATTCCTCGCATTGAAATAGACACACCTCAGAAGATTATTAACACCACACACAACCCTTCTATTTGTGACTTTGCATGAACCTTTATCATCATTTATTTTCACCCCTGCTCCACTATCTACTCTGGCACTCTGGTTCCCATCCCCCTGCCAATCTAGTTTTAAACCCCCCCACCCGCCAATAGCACTAAAAAACGTCTCTGCAAGGATATTGGTCCCATCTCTACTTCCTCAAAACTATCTGCTCCTCCACCTATCTTTGCATCAAGTGAAAACTTTACAATAAAGCCATCAATTCCATCATTCAAATCCTTAACATAAAGTGTAAAAAGAATTGGTTCCAACACAGACTCTTGTAGAGCACCAATAGTCACCGGCAGCCAAACAGAAAAGGCTCTCTTTATTCCCATTCATTGTCTCCTGCCAATCAGCTACTGCTTTATCCATGCTAGAATCTTCCCTGTAATACCATGAGCTCATAGCTTATTAAGCAACCTTGTGTGTTGCACCTTGTCCAAGGCCTTCTGAACATCCAAGTACACAACATCCAACGATCTCCTTTGTCTCTCCTGCTTGTTATTTTTTCAAAGAATTCCAACAGATTTGTCAGGCAAGGTTTTCCCTTGACAAAACCATGGCCTATTTTATCATGTACCTCCAAATACCCTGAGACCTCATCCTTACTAATCAACTCCAACATCTTCCAAACATTGAGGTCAGACTAACTGGCCTGTAGTTTCCTTTCTTCTGCCTCTCTCCATTCTTGAAGAGTGGAGTCACATTTGCAATTTTCCAGTCTTCTGGGACCAGTCAAGAATCTAGTGATTTTTGAAACGTCATTACTAATGTCTCCACAATCTCTTCAGCCACCTCTTTCAGAACCCTGGGGTGTATACCACCTGGTCCAGGTGACTTATTTACCTTCAGACCTTTCTGTTTCCCAAGAATCTTCTCTCATAATGGTAGCTTCACACACTTCATGACCCTGATATCTGGAACTTCCACCATATTGCTAGCGTCTTCCACAGTGAACTTATTCAGTTTGTCCGCCATTTTCTTGTCTACCATTATTACCTCTCCAGCTTCATTTTTCCAGCAGTCCAAAATCCACTCTCGCCTCTCTTTTACACTTTACATATCTGAAGAAATTCTTGGCATCCTTTTTAAAGGAGGATGTCCTGGTTGCCTTGCTGCTAGGGCTGGACTACTTGAGCTGAAGGATCTTTTTCTGTGTTATAGTGTTCCATAACCCGATGACTCTGATGTAGTATTCAGGCTAAGCTCTTTTCTTTCTGCTGTCATCAGAAACTCAGCTCCCACACTACCAGGCTCAGGAACAGTTATTACCCCTGAACCAGCGTGGATAACTTCACTCACCCCAACACTAAACTGATTCCACAGCTAATGCATCACTTTCATGCACTCTGCAACTCATGTTCTCAATATTATTTGTTATTTATGATATTATTTTTGTTGTAATTTGTTTTGTATTTACATCATTTATTTTCTTTTGAACATAGCTTGTCTGTCTTTGTGTGTAGTTTTGCATTGTCATCATTATGTGCCATGTCATATGACATCATCATTATGTGCCGTGTTGTCTGACGTGGGTGATCATGTTCTCATTACCATCACTGCTCTGGGCAAATGTTTCTACAGAAGTGGTTTGCCATTGCCTTCTTCTGGGCAGTGTCTTTTCTGGGCTGGTGACCCCAGCCATTGTCAATACTCTTCAGAGATTGTCTGCCTGACGTCAGAGGTCGTATAACCAGGACTTGTGATAATCAGAATCAAAATCAGATTTAATATCAACGGCATATGTCTTGAAGCTGCATGGCAGCAGTACAATGAAATATATGATAAATAAATATAGAGGAAGAAACTAGTTGTGGTGAACTATGTGCCTGTCTGGACACGCCCCCTTCTGACTGCTCCTGTGGCTCCTCCCACAGGCCCCTGTATAAAGGTGATCAATGTCTGATCCTCTGCCTCATTCTCCAGGATGTAATATGATGGTCACTCACTGCTGGTTCCTTCTTCAGTCAATTAAAGCCGGTATCTCGCCTTACGTCTCAGTGTGAGTTATTGATGGTGCATCAATTTTATTGACTGAAAGTTTTAAAACATGGAAACCGTTTTGCGTCCGGAAAGGTTGGATTTGGACCCCCAAGACCCTGACGCAGCTCTCGCTTTTGAACACTGGCTTGCATGCTTCCAATCATACTTGGCGGAGCGTCGTGCGACTGACCCTGCTGTTATGTACAGAATTCTCCTCTCGAGGGTCACCCCAAAAGTTTACTCCATTATCCAGGACCTGCCGACCTACGAAGGGGCACTGTACACCCTCAAAAGACAGTACCTGCGGCCGGTGAACACCGTCTACGCAAGACATCGTTTAGCTACCCGGCGACGGTGGCCTGGAGAATCGAGCGCCGAGTTTCTCCGAGCACTACAGACACTCGTCCGAGCTTGTGACTGCAAGATGCTCACGGCAGAACAGCATGCGGAGCTGCTGGTGCGAGACGCCTTTGTGACGGGACTGAGGTCAGTGTACGTGCGCCAGCGACTGCTGGAACACTCAGATCTTACCTTACGTTCGGCGATCGAGACGGCCAACACTCTGGAAGCTGCACTGCACTACGCCGACGCTGTCCAATTGCGTGATTCCCCACTGGTTCCGTGGATGCCTCAGACCCCGCCACCGCCGGCTCCTGCGGGCGAAATCGCCGCTGCCAGTCGTGATTCCACGAGCTCCCCGAACCTGACCACAGCGGCAGCCCGTCAGAAGCCTGTACTTTGTTATTTCTGTGGCCATAAAAAACACTCTTGAAAACGCTGCCCAGCGCGAGAAACGACCTGCTCCAGCTGCGGAAAGCGGGGCCATTTCGCCGAGGTCTGTAAGTCTAAACTGCGAGCGGAGTGCAGCGCTGCGGGTGAAACATGGGGGCCGCCATCTTGCATGCCCGGATGTGGGCGGCCATCTTTGTCGGTGTCAGCACGCCCCGCCCCCGACCCTCCGATGCTTACCGGGTACCCCGATGGCGATTCAATTCTGGCCACTGTAACCCTCGACCAAAGTGCCCCACACCAGCTTGCAAGGTCCATGATGGACATCCTGGTGGAGGGGCACAGGACTGGATGCCTGTTTGACATGGGCAGCACTAAGAGTTTCATTCACCCGGACACAGTGCAACGCTGCGGACTTGCAACACGGCCAGTAAGTCAGAAGATCCATTTGGTTTCTGGGTCGCATTCCACAGACATCCGGGCGGGTTGTGTAGTGACATTGGTGGTGCAAGGCACAGAATATCGGGACTTTGAGCTGCTGGTCATGCCTAATCTGTGCGCACCTGTGCTATTGGGGCTGGACTTCCAGAGCCATCTCGAAAGTGTGACTATGGCATATGACGGGCCCCTCCCACCACTCACTGTCCGGTATCCTCAGTTTTGTGGGACTTCATCACCACTGACCACACACACACAGCGACACACACATCCCATCCAACACGACAGCTGCGCTACCGACACCACTTGCAGTCTCTCCACTCTCGAGGTCCCTCCCCCGCCGCTGTTCGCCAACCTGACCCCGACTGTAAACTGGTGCAGTGGTTGCTCAGGGAGGGGATCATTGAGCCAAGCACAAGCCCTTGGAGGGCCCAGGTGGTTGGATGGTGGCCCCACCCCCCCTCACGAACTCCTATTCTCTTTTCCCAGGAAGTCTGTCACTGGGACTGCTCTACCAGTTTGGCTGATGTCCCCGGGGCCAGTGCTGCTCCGGAAACATGTGAGGAGCAATAAATACTCCCCGCTGGTCGAGAGGGTTCACCTTCTGCATGCGAACCCCTAGTATGCTTACATGGTCTTACCTGATGGGCGGGAGGACACGGTCTCCATCCGCGACCTGGCGCCCGCAGGTGCGGCAGACCACTACCCTGAACACTCTCCGGTAACTATGAACCCTGTACCCGAGGTGACACCGTGCTCACCAGGCCCTACATGGACTCCTCATGACACTTATATACCAGGTGCCTTGCACATGCATGAGCTGGAACCAGCACAACCTCCGTCTCCTGTGCAATCACCAATGTTGCTGGCATCGGTGCAATCACAGCCGGTGCTACGTAGATCGCAGCGACAGGTTCGACCACCTGATAGACTTGACCTGTAAGAAACTTCGCCACATAGGGACTCTTTCAAACAAAGGGGGGGTGAATGTGGTGAACTATGTGCCTGTCTGGACACGCCCCCTTTTGACTGCTCCTGTGGCTCCTCCCACAGGCCCTGTATAAAGGCGATCAACGTCTGATCCTCTGCCTCATTCTCCAGGATGTAGTATGATGGTCACTCACTGCTGGTTCCTTCTTCAGTCAATAAAAGCCGATATCTCGCCTTACGTCTCAGTGTGAGTTATTGACGGTGCATCACTAGTTACTATATATATGTCTATTAAATAGTTAAGTTAAAAAAAGTAGTGAGATAGTGTTCATGCGTTCAATGTCCATTTAAAAATTGAATGGCAGAGGGGAAGATGTTCCTGAATTGCTGAGTGTGTGCCTTTAGGTTCCTGTACCTTCTTCCTGATGGTAACAATGTGAAGAGGGCATGTCCTCAGTGGTGGGGATCTTTTTTTTTTATTAGTTTTTTTATACATTTTCTACATAACTACAGATAAAAAAAAACCCAGATCAAAATGAAGGACATTGATACAGTGCAAAAATAAGCATACAATAACAATCTGATACAGAGAAAGATAATTGAAAAAGCACCCAAATTGAAGACAAGTAAAATTAGTGTCCTCCCCAAGCCCCACAACACAAAACAAAAAAAGGAAACTCCAGACCACCCACAACACAATATAGAGAATATAAATCAGGACAATCAAACCCCCAAACTGTGAATACACTTAGCAACAGAAGATATTAATGCCTACTACCAAAAGAAAAAGGAGCTGAAAGCAAGGGACCGAAAAAAAAACCTTAGTTAGGAGGAAGGTTATGAAAGTACTCAATAAAAGGTCCCCAGACCTTATGGAAGTTTAAGTCCGAATTAAGAATTGAATAATGAATTTTTTCAAGGTCCAAGCAGGCCATAATATCATTAAGCCATTGAGCATGCGTGGGCGGGGCAACATCTCTCCATCTAAGAAAGATTAAACGTCTAGTCAGGAGAGAGGCAAATGATAATATTCAACACTTAGATGAACTCAGATGTAAATCTGTCTCACCCCAGAAAATGAACAGAGCAATTAAAGGGTTTGGTTCTAGGTGGTGATTCAGAATATACGATAATGTTATAAAGACATCTTTCCAAAATTTCTCCAAGCTAGGACAAAAGCAGTACATATGAATGAGAGAGGCCTCGCCCCTTTTGCATTTATCAGAAAGCGGACTGATGTTAGGGTAAAATCGAGATAGTTTAGATTTAGACATATGGGCTCTATGAACAATCTTAAACTGTAAGAGGCAATGGCGAGCACAAAGAGAGGTTGTATTAACCGATTTGAGAATCGAGTCCCAAGTCTCATCAGATAAAGAGGTATTTAAATCCTGCTCCCATGCCATTTTAATTTTATCCACAGGGGCACGTCGTAAAGCTGCTAATTTATCTTGAATACTTGATAGTAAACCTTAACCTAGTGGATTAATGGAAAGAAAAAAAGTCCATTACATTTTTCTCAGGCATTTCAGGGAAGTTAGGAATTAAAGGAACAATAAAGTGTCTAATTTGGAGATATCTAAAAAAATGAGCATTGGGCAGATTGAACTTAGCAGAGAGCTGTTGGAAAGAAGCGAAGCGATTATCAATAAAAAGATCTTCAAAATGTCTAATGCCCTTCCTATACCAATCATGGAATGCTGAGTCATACGTAGTGGGTAGAAAAAGGTGATTATGTACGACAGGGCTGGAAACGGAAAAACTATGGAAACCATAAAATTTCCTAAACTGAGCCCAAATACACAAACTGTGTCTAACAAGAGGATTAACTATTAATCTGGACAAACTACTAGGGAGTACATAGCCAAGAAGTGCAGAGATAGATAGTTCTTTAGTGGAGCTCAACTCCATTGCCACCCAATTAGGGCACTCGGGTTGGCCATGGAAAAAAGACCAAAAGGTAGCACAACGTATATTGGCTGCCCAGTAATATAAAGGAAAGTTAGGTAAAGCCATGCCACCCTCTTTTTTAGGTTTTTGGAGATAAACTTTATTAATTCTAGAGCACTTATTCTTCCACAGATATGCCAAAATAATAGAGTCTAAGGAATCGAAAAAAGATTTAGGAATAAAAATTGGGATTGATTGAAATAAGTATAAAAGTTTAGGGAGAACATACATTTTAGCAACATTAATATGACCTACCAAAGACATAGATAGAGGTGACCATTGTAACAGGCTCTGTTTTATAGTATATGAAAGATTGGCAAAATTTTCACGAAAGAGATCTTTAAACTTCCTTGTGACTGTAATCCCAAAATAAGTAAATTGATTATGGACTACTTTAAAAGGGAGATTACGAAATGTTAATTCTTGTGCTTCTTTATTAATTGGGAAAAGTTCGCTCTTATGTAAATTAAGTTTATAGCCAGAGAACTGGCTAAACTGGTCAAGAAGTGAAAACATTGGAGGTAAGGATGTAGACGGATTTGAAAGAAAAAGTAATAAGTCATCAGCATAAAGAGAAACTTTATGCTCAACACCCCCTCTTCAAATCCCGCCAGTTCAGGACAATTTCGAAATGGAATTGCCAAAGGTTCTATAGCCAAATCAAAGAGAAAGGGACTTAAAGGGCATCCCTGACGGGTGCCACGTTTGAGGTTAAATAACTGGGATTTCTGAAAATTAGTTAAAACAGAGGCAGTAGGACACAAATACAGCAATTTGATCCAAGAGATATTTCTTCTGATGATATAGGCGCATTAAGTTTGGCTTTAAAATCAGATGAAAGCGAAGGAATATTCAGATTATTTAAAAATTGATCAACAGAGATATTGTTATTCAAAGATTCAGAGGAATAAAGTCGAGAATAGAAATTTTTGAATGCGTCATTAATTTCTAAATGATCCGATGTAAAGTCTCCGTTCTCCTTCCGGATCTTTGTAATATGTTGTTTGGCTTTGGAACACCTCAGCTGATTGGCTAGAAATTTACCAGACTTATCCCCATGAATGTAAAAGTGACTCTTACTTTCGAGAAGTTGGCGTTCGACAGGTTGAGTAGACAAAAGATTGAATTTAGCTTGAAGTTCTACACACTTCTTGTATAGTTCAGGATTCTTAGTTTGAGCATACAGTTGATCCAATTGTTTAATCTGATTAATGAGGTCTAATCGATCTGCACAGGACTTTCTATTAAGATTTGCTGTATAGGAGATTATTTGACCCCTCAGATATGCTTTCATGGCATCCCAGACAATCTGGGATGACACTTCAGGTGATGTATTAGTGTTAAAATAAAAGGTTATCTGATCCTTGATAAATTTTAGAAAATCATCATCCGATAATAAAGTCGAATCAAACCGCCAGTGTTTATTCCTCTGGGGGAGACCAAGAAAGTTTAAAGAGAGAGTAATTGGGGCATGGTCAGCAATCAGTATACTCTGATAATCACAAGAATAGACAAATGGAATGAGTTGGTTATCGAGTAAGAAGTAGTCAATTCTAGTAAAGGTATGGTGAACATGTGAAAAAAAAGAATAATATCTTTCAGTAGGATGAAGAAAACGCCATGTATCAGAGATACCATAATTAGGGAGAAACGATTGGATAGCTAAGGCAGATTTAGTAGATGGTCTAATAACAGAGGACGATTGATCCAAATTAGGATCTAATCAACAATTGAAGTCGCCACCCAGTATAAAAGAGTATGAGTTTAAGTCTGGTAGTGAGGAAAAAAAAAGTTCAAAAAAATTAACATCATCAAAATTGGGGGCATACAGGTTTGCTAGTACAACTTTAGTGTTATATAGTTTACCAGAAACAATAATAAAACGGCCATTTGTATCAGATATCTTATTATGGAGTTCAAAAGGAATATTTCAGTTAATAAGGATGGAGACCCCCTCCTAGCTTTAGCGGCAAAGGATGAATGAAAATGCTGACCCGCCCACTTTGACAAACGCCGGGAGTTATCAGAACAACGAATATGAATTTCTTGAAGGAAAGCAATGTCAGCTTTGAGTTGTTTAATATGTGAGAAAACCTTCCTTCTTTTAACAGGATGATTCAATCCCTTTACATTCCAGCTCACAAATTTAAGTGTACTAGCCATTATCAATTGTTAATGCATAAAAGGCAGCAGGCATATAAAAAGTCAAGCAGTACAATAACAGTCTGGGAGCAGAAATGTAAACATAGATTCGTAGAATCAAAACATAAACAGTGAGTGATGTTAAAACTGGAAAACCCACCCCACCATCGCAACCCACAACTAGACGGCTACCAAAAAAATTAACCCAAATATGACTTCCAGATCTGTGTCATTAACAACAGTTCCGTACAAATAATATAGCAAATGGTAGCTAATTTATGCACTGGAAAACATAATTACAGATAGGAACAACTTCTGCAGAAGTATAAAACTCCATACAAAGAAAATCAAAGGAAAACCAAAACTAACCTACCCGCAAAAAAATTATAGAAGATTAAAAGGAGAGAAAAAAAAGGGAGGGAGAAAAAGGGGGAAATTCTAGGTTCGAGGAGGGTACTTATCAACCATTTACAGAAAAAAAGGCAACAAAACTTAAACTGTAAATCAACCAACAGGGAGGCCTTCAATAAGAAACAGCAAACCTCCAAAGCAAGTTAGAGTCAATTGTAGAACTCTATAGATAAAGTTATACAAGAATAAAATAGAATACATAAGTACAATCTAAATGTCTGCAGGGAAGCATTAAGCACAGAATATCTATTTAGAAAAAACACACCAAGTCCAGGGAGAGATTGTCTACATCCCTTAGAGTTTCAATAGATAGTGTCTGAGTTATTCAAGTAAAGTCTGAGTCCGGAAAAAAAATACTTTTACTAAGAGAGTATTTTAGAAGGTCCGACCAGGTTCCAAAGAAGACTGGATAGCCGGAAGACTTCCAACAAATGCCTCAGCCTCCTTTACTGACTTAAACCACTTATATTCTCCAAGCGTAAGCGTAATTTGGAGGTCGGCAGGATTGCGAAGTGAGGTTCTAAGTCCACGATCGAAAAGCACCTTCATCACACCTTTAAACTCAGCACGCATCTTCAAAACCTGCAGGGCATAATCATCCACAAAACGAATGATTGACTTTCGAAAAGCAGAAGTACCTCTGTGGCGCGCCTCCATAATCAAACGGTTTTTCACCTGGTATTGATGAAAGCACAAAATTACCAGTCATGGGCGTGAGCCCAACATTGCGCGGGGGATGTAGACCCTGTGTGCCCTTTCAAGCTCGGGTGGAGTCGGAAAAAATTCTTTCCCAAAAATCTCACAAAGAAAATCGGAAAAAACTTTACGAGGGAACCCTGTTCGGTGGCCTCTGGCAAACCAAGAATTCGTAAATTGCACTGTCCTCTCCAGTTTTCAAGATCCACCATTTTGGAAAAAAGTTTACTATTCTTCTCCTCTAGGCTGGAACAGAGGGTCTCGAGGTATTCGATGCGGCGTTTTAAATCATCAGAGGTCGAGTTGATGCGAGATAAATGTACGGCATGTTTGTCCACTCTAGCGCTGATCCCATCCAATCTGGCATCCAGCTGGTTGAAAGAAGTTCTAATTTCCTTTAAAATATCTTCTCGGTGTTGTTCCAGAGCAGCGATAATCTCAGTCGGTGGAGCCGTAACTTCCTTTTTCCCGGATTTAGAGCTTCTGACAGACATTATAAGATAGATGTGTTCGCAGGCAAGCAAAAGAGACCTAATAAAATTCCTAACTAAGGTTTGAGAATGTAGACATATAGTACAAAGATAGGGAAAATAAATGAGCAAAAGTTCGAAGCAGCTAAGCAGTCGCCATCTTGCCGGAAGTCCCACAGTGGTGGGGATCTTTAATGATGGACGCTACCTTCCTAAGGCATCACTCCTTAAAGATGTCTTGGATACTACGGAGGACGATACCCATGATGGAGGTGACTAATTTTACAAGCTTTTGCAACTTATTTTGATCTTGTGCAGTAGGGCCCCTTTCAAAATGGTGATGCAGCCAATCCGAATGTCTGAATGCCCTCCACAGTACATTTGAAGAAATTTTCAAGTGTTTTGGTTCACAACCTAAATCCCCTGAAACTCCTAATGAAGTATAGCTGCTGTCTAGCCTTCTTTATAGCTGCATCAATATGTTGGGTCCAGGTTATGCCCTCAGAGATATTGACACTCAGGAACTTGAAATTGCTCATTCTCTCCACTTCTAATCCCTGTATGAGGATTGGTTTGTGCTCCCTTGTCTTATCCCTCCTGAAGTTCTCAATCAGTTCTTTGGTCTTGCTGACGTTGAGTGCCAGGTTGTTGCTGCAGCACCACTCGACTAAATAGCATATCTTGCTTCTGTATGCCCTTTCAACACCATCTGAAATTTGGCTTATAATGGTTGTGTCATCAGTAAGTTTATTGATACTGTTTGAGCTGTCCCTAGCCACACAGTCATGGCTGCAGAGAGAGTAGAGCAGTGGGCTGAGCACACATTCCTGTGCAGCACCAGTGTTGATTGTCAGCGAGGTGGAGGCGTTATTTCTAATTCACACAGATTGTGGTCTTCCGGTTGGGAAGTCAAGGATCCAGTTGCAGAGGGAGGTACAGAGGCCTAGGCTCTGTCGTTTTTTGATCAGGACTGTAGGAATTATGGTGTTAAATGCTGAGCTATAGTTAATAAACAGCATCCTGACAAAGGTATTTGCTCTGTCCACGTTATCCAAGACTGTGTGGAGAGTCATTAGGATTGTGTCTGCTGTAGACCTATTGTGGCAATGTACACCAGATGCTCATACAACCATCCACCATCTGCTCCCACAACCTTGATCCGAACGGGGAGGCTAAGCAGGTGCTACACCTCGCCCAAGGGTGACCTGCAGGCTAGTGGAGGGAAGGAGCACCTTACACCTCCTTTGGTAGAGACGTATCTCCACCCCGACACCCAAGACAATACAATACAAAACGATTCTGTAGTATGTTTTGTAACTTCAAAACATTAAATTAATTCAAAGGTAAACAAGTGAGTCCAGGAATGCAGCTTTAACTTCAGTTTACAGCACATGTATCACGCGGTGTCCTATGAGGGGGTGCGCCTTATTCTGATTGACGGAAGTCACTTTGTCATGATTGATTACTTTAGAAATGGAGGCTGCTTTTCCCATTATTAACTGCCTGGTATCCAGCTTCAAATATCCTGGTGCATAGGGAGCATTTGTGGGAGATCCTGTCTCTCTTCCTTTGATTAAGGCAAGTGGTGCACATGACCATTGGGAGGGTATGCTCTGTGCGCACTTTGAACTAAGTATGTTTGTTGAATATTCAGCTTTGTAGGTTCTGTAATGTGGGGAACATGAATGTTGGGTCAAATTTTTACTGCTTTAAATAAAGGATTCATATATTTATCCAGAGTAATGTTTTCTATCTCATTCGCTAAACCCACAAACATGATTCAACATTACACATACAATTAACAAATTTATACACATAACTCGTAATTAATTATTTAAAGGAACACGAATGTTTAATCAGCAACATATTTACAAGATTACTCCATAAAACCATAAAATTATGATATATAGGAGCAGAATTAGGCCACTTGGCCTAGTGAGCCTACTCCGCCATCTTATCACGGATGATCCAATTTTCCTCTCTGCTGCAATCTCCTGCCTTCTCCCCTTATCTCTTCATTCTCTGACCAATCAAGCGTCTATCAACCTCTGCCTTAAATATACATAAACACTTGGCCTCCACAGCTTGCAAAGAATTCCACAGATTCACCACTATCTGATTGAAGAAGTTCGTTCCTCATTTCTTTTATGAAAGGAAGCTCCTCTACTCTGAGGCTATGTCCTCTAGTCTTAGACTCTCCCACCAAAGGAAACATCTTCTCCACATCCACTCTATCAAGGCCTTTCTTCATTTGATAGGTTTCAATTAGGTCATGCCTCTTTCTTCTAAATTCTGGTGAATATAGACCCCAAGCCATCAAATGCCATCATGTGCAAACTGGTCAAATCTGGAATCATTTTTGTAAACGTTCTTTGAACCCTCCCCAGCTTCAGCACAGCCTTTCTAAGATAAGGGGTCCAAAACAGCTCATAATACTCCAAGTGAGGCCTCACCAGTGCTTTTTAAAGTCTCAACATTACATCCTTGCTTTTATTTTCTAGTTCTCTCGAAATGAATGCTAACTTCACGTTAGCCTTCCTCAACACAGACTCAGCTTGCAAATTAACCTTTAGGCAACCCTGCAAAGGGATCCCAAATCCCTTTGCACCCTTAGGCTACATCCACACTAGACCAGATAAATCTGTAACCGAAGCTTTTTCTCTTCGTTTTGACCCTCCGTCCACACTGAAGCAGCGTTCTCCTCCCCCGAAAACGGAGCTTTTCTAAAACACCCTCCAGAATGTGTAAATTTGAAAACGTTGCTTGGGCAAGAGTAGTGTGAACAGGGTAACCAGAGATTTCTAGAAATGCTGTCATGACGTGCCAGAACAGATGGCAGCAGTTCATTGTTTTCCTGAACGCAACCCCCATACAACCTAACAATTTCAGAACAGACAGCAAAGAGACTGAAGCCAGAAGAGTTAGAAATGTTCTCACCAAATACTTTGACCCATAACTTACTGAATAAGTATACTCACTTTGCCCTGTTTTCTGTCCTTGCTCATATGAAGGTGGTTTACCTATTTATGCAGGTACTTCTCTGACAATAGATGTGTAACAGCCTAATGTAACGTTGTATGGAAATACAAGATAACACTGATGCAGACATGTTTTATACATTTAACAAGGTGCTTTATTAATGCAACAGAGTTGGTCAGTTTTTCAATGTTCATCATCAGCTGGGTCATACTGTCCGTGAACTCCCTGTCGGTTGCCTCCATATGATCCAGTATTTGTTTTTTCTTTAGTTTTAAGTCCTCCTGCACGAGAGCTAACAGCTGTCTGTCATTTGGCAATTTCCTTTAAAGTTTTTCTAGTCTGTAACTGTACAAATGTGCACTTTCACTGCAAGATTCAACACCAAACATGTCACTTGTTTTCTGTAGATGTGTCCTACACATGCCCAGTACGAGATTCACCTGTTATGAATGTGCAGCAACTCTGAGGGGCCGAAGGGTACAAAGTAGCCCCCTCCTTTTTGAGAATCGCAAGATCGCTATTAATTCGGGTCTGGGACCCAGGAAATGAGAGAGAGACGTCCAGAATACACAGGGTTTGGAATGTGTCCTGGCCTCAGCGAAACAAAACCACTGATAATGGCTATTGTCTCTTGGAGACGGAATTGTGTATTGAGTACTGTACTATTCATTGAAGCCCCTCAGGGGACGACCAGAGTGGGCTGGCTGAAGGATTGCATCATCCCAACCTGATTGACATCTGAGACCCCGTGAGTAAGGATAAAAGAGGGTCTGGGGAACAACCCCTTTAGACGCACCAGGAGAAATGCTAGAAATCCCGTGACAGCGTTTAATAGCGACAGCCGGTGGGGGCTTGTGTGCGTCCTTCCCTTGCCTGGGATTGGTGGGCTCACCACGAAAGAATGGCTTTAGCTAAAGGAGAGGCCACAAGTGAAAGGCCACGACAATGAGACTCCTGACGGATCAAAATCATAAAGGTTGGAAAACCCGTTGTGGTAACTGTTCCCATTCTATTCCTATTTCTCTCTCTCTCCAACAAAGTGCAACACAGCGACAACCAAAAGACGGCAACTTGTGGAACTGCAGTGAACTGTATATTTCCATCGGACAATACATTATCCCCTAGACAACGATAGAGCTTATTTCTTATTGATTATTATTATACCCGCACTTTTAGATTTTAGTATTGACGACATATATTATCTGTATATTTGCATTGATATTATTTTTGTGTATTTTTACTAATAAATACTGTTAAAAATAGTATCAGACTTCAACGGACCTCTCTATCTTTGCTGGTAAGTGACCCAGTTACGGGGTACGTAACACATCCAAATACCTATTTTAATGTAGACAGAGGTATTTTCAAAAATGCTTGGTGTGGACGCCTATTGTTTTTACGCGAAACCGGCGTTCTCAAAATTATCCAGTCTAGTGTGAACATAGCCTCAGTTTTTGTACAGTATTTTTTCTTCAATTAGAAAATTGTCAACCCTTTAATTTCTTCTACCAAAGTGCATGACCATACACTTCCGGGCACTAATCCATCTTTACTTCCTTAAAACTACTGGCCCCTCCACCTATCTTCATATCATCTGCAAACTTTACAACAAAGCCATTAATACCATCATCAAATCATTGACAGATAATGTAAAAAAAATTGGTCCCAATACAGACCCCCGTGGAACACCATTAGTCACCAGCAGCCAACTAGAAAAGGCTCCCTCTATTCCCACTCTTTGTCCATGTTGGTATCTTTCCTGTAACATAATGGGCATGTAGCTTGAAAAGCAGCCTCGTGCATGACACATTGTCAAAGGCCTTCTGAAAATCCAAGTACACAATATCAACTGATTCTCCTTTGCTATCCTGCTTGTTATTTCTTCAAAGAATTCCAAAAGATATGTCAGGCAAGATTTTTCCTTGAGGAAACCATGCTGACTATGGCCTATTTTATCATGTGCCTCCAAGTACTCTGAAACCTCATCCATAATAATCAATTCCAATATCTTCTCAGCTACTGAGGTCACTAATTGGCCTATTGTTCCCTTTCTTCTGCCTCTCTCCCTTCTTGAAGAATGGAGTGACATTTTCAATTTTCCACTTTTGGAAGCATTCAATAATCTAGTGATTTTTGAAAGACCATTACTAATGCCCTCCCAATCTCTTCAGCTACCTCTTTCAGAATGCTGGGGTATACACCATCTAGCCCAAGTGACTTATCTACCTTCAGTCCTTTCAGTTTCCCAAGTACCTTCTTTCTAGCTATGGTAAATTCCCTCACTTCATGATCCCTGACACCTGGAACTTCCACCATACTGCTAGTTCTTCCATAGCAAAGACTGAAGAAAAATACATCTAGTTCATCCGCCATTTCATTGTCCCCCATTACTACCTCTCCAGCATCATTTACCAGTGGTCTGATATCTACTCTCGCCTCTCTTTTACACTTTATATGAAGAAACTTTTGGTATCTTCCTTAATATTATTGGTTAGCTTAATTTCGTATTCCATCTTTACCTTCTTAATGACATTTTTAATTGGCTTCTGGTAGTTCTTAAAAGCTTCCCAATCCTTTACCTTCCCACTAATTATTGCTCTATTATCTGCCCTCTCTTTGGCTTTAATGTTGGCTTTGACTTCTCTTGTTAGCCAAGATTGTGTTATCTTCCCTTTAGAATATGTCTTCCTCTTTGGCATGTATACAGCCCGTGCCTTCCGGATTCCTTCCAGAAATTCCAGCCATTGCTGCTCTGCCATCATCCCTGCCAGTGTTCTTTTCCAATCAATTCTGGCCAACTCCTGTCTCAAGCCTCTGTAATTCCCTTTACTCCACTGTGAGACTGATACATCTGACTTGAGGTTCTCCTTCTCACATTTCAGGGTGAATTCAATCACATTATGACAACTTGCCCTGGGTTATTATACTGCCCCTTTAGCTCTCTAATCAATTCTGGTTCACCCAATTCAGAATACAGTAGCTGATTTCCAAGTGGGCTCAAGCACAAGCTCTAAAAAGCCATCTCATAGGCTCTCTAGAAGCTCCCCCTCCTGTAATCCAGCACCAAACTGATTTTCCCAATTTACCTGCATATTGAAGTTCCCCATGACTATTGTAACATTTCCCTTTTGACCTGTATTTTTTAATCTTCCATTGTCATTTGTAGACCACATCCTTACTACTGTATGGAGGTCTGAATACAACTCCTTTTTACCCCTGTAGCTCCTTAGTTCCATACACAATGATATTGCCTCTTTTTAATGATTTTATTTCATTTTTTTACCAACAGAGCAACACCACCCCCTCTGCCTTCCTGCCTATCTTTTTGATATCCTTGGACATTAAGCTTCCTTTTATAATCTTTCAGCCATGATTCAGTGATGCCTTCCAGTTGTACAGGAAGGAAGGCATACCCTAACCCTAACCTGTGCCTGTGCTACAGGTTCATCTACCTTATTCCGTATACTGCGCCCATTCAGTCCTGTATTCAACCTTTTTGATTTTGTCTGCCTTTAACATTCCAACTTGTCCTGTTGACTGCAATTTTTTCCTATCAGAAACCTCTACTCAATACACATTGCCTCTGTTTGTTAACCGGCTACCTCATCTTCAGCACTATTATCCATCTTTCCTATGAAACCTGTTTCATTGAAATACAGACAGCTCAGGACACTGGTCACACCGTGCTCAGCCTTTGATTCCTGACTTTGTCTGAGGTCTTAGCAACATCGGCCTCCACAACCTCTCCACTAACTGTTCTGGCACTGTGATTCCATCCCCCTCCAACTCTAGTTTAAACCCCACCATGCAGCATTAGCAAACCTTCCCGCTAGGATATTAACCCCCTCCAGTTAAGGTGCAATCTATCCCTTCTGTACAGGCCCACCTTCCCCAGAAGATAGCCCAATGATCCAAAACTAATATGTCCTCCCTCCCACACCAACTCCTTCCTTAGTCATGCATTAAACTGTAAATCTTCCTAGTTCTGGCTTCACTAGCACATGGCACATGGAGCAGCCATGAAATCACAACCCTGGAGCTCCTGCTCTTTAACTTATCACCTAACTCCATGAACTCCCCCTGCTGAACCTCTCCCCTCATCCTACCTATGTTATTGGTACCTACGTGGACCACAACTTCTGCTGTTCACCCTCCCATTTAATATTGCTTACAACTATCCCGGACCCTGGCAACTGCAAGGCATCATACAATCCTGGAATCTCATTTTATCCCTTAGAACCGCCTGTCCAGTCCCCTAACTAATGAATCCTCTATCACCACGGTGTACCTCTTCTCCCCACTTCCCTTCTGAAACACAGAGGCAGACTCAGTACCAGAGACCTGACCACTGTGAGTTTCCTCTGTTAGGTCGTCCACCTCAACAGTATCCAAAGTTGTTGGGGGGGGGGGGTGGATGGTCACAATGGTACTCTGCACTGGCTCTTTAACTTTTTTTCCCATCCTGACTGTTATCCAGTTTCCTGTTTACTGAACCTTGGGTGTAACTACCTCTCTAAATGTCCTGTATATCACCCACTCAGCTTCCCTACTGATCTGGACTTCATCCATTTCCAGCTCTAACTCCTTAACACTTTGCGTTAGAAGCTACAGCTGAATGCACTTCTCGTGGTTGTAGTCATCAGGAACACTGGAGGTCTCCCTGCCTTCACACATCCCGCAAGAGGAGCATTACTCTATCCTGCCTAGCATCCCTACTGTCCTAGCTGAGCAGATATAAAGAAAATGAAAAAAACTGGAGCTTTTCTTTCTTTTGCTTTCTCTGAGTGAAGGCTCTCTTTGCGGAAACCTCAAAGAGTAGAAGCCTTAAGGTCATCACTCTGACTCTGTCCACTCAGACGACGGCCACTGCGCTTGTCCCAGCCTTCCTTTAATTTGCTCTTACTAATCAATCCCAAATGGCAATTAGTCGCTGGTCAAAGCTCTATTATGCTGCTGTGATCTGTTCCTGCCTTTTGGGCAGTGGACCTGATTGAAGATTCCTCTTCTCCAAACTTCCGATGTCCAGATTGGCTGCTGGTCAAAACTCTATTAAGGTCAGCAGGAGATGCTCATGGAGTGAGCACTGTTTTAGATTCACTCCATAACCTTTACTTTTTTAACCTACGATCACCCTTATTTAACTTATTTTTACCTACACCAGAAGATTCTTGTTACTTTTTTGGACTTATCTTTAAGAGGGTACTCTGAATTTTGAAGAAATTAGTACTGAAATGGCTTTAAGATCTAAAGGGCGAGACCCTGGGAAAGATTCTAACGGCAATGGAAAGAAAAAAAAGACTGATCCTAAGCGTACTGAATTGACTTATGATACGATATTGGAGCTCTTGAATGAAAAATTTGAAGAACAACAACAAACTTTCAAAGCAGATTTAAAGGCTTTCCAGGATTCTCTGGATATGATTGGTCATGAAGTTATACAGCATCAAACTCTAATTGCAACTCTGCAAGAGGACGCTCGGAAGCGAGACTTGAAAATTGAGAAACTGGAGCAGAAATTATCTTCAGCGATTAAACAGTTGGAAATACTTAAAGCCAAGAGTGTCGATTTTGAAAATCGGTCTAGAAGACAGAACTTACGCATACTTGGTCTCCCGGAAGGTATCGAACAAGGGGACCCCTCGAAGTATTTCGCTCAACTTTTAAAGGATGCGTTCCCTTCTGTATTCCCAGATAGTCCTCTGTTACTTGATCGCGCCCACAGAATTATGCGCTGATCACCAAGTTCTTCATCTAAAACACCTGTTGAAATTGTTCAATTTCACTATGTGCATGTCAAAGAGCAACTTATTTGTTTGGTTCGGTGTTTAGGGATGGTTAAATTGAGAGAATTCCATTTTCGGCTCGTGGAGGATTTCAGCCCAGAAGTGATGAAGGTGTGGCTCGTTTTTAAACCTTTGATGTCCGAATGTTATGAGAAAAACCTAAAACCAGCACTTTTATACCCTGCAAAACTTAGAATCTCGCCTCCGAATGCACCACATCGTAATTTTCTCTCCACATCTGATGCTCGAAGCTTTCTAGATGAGAACTATCCTACTGCTTTGGATTCTCACCTCTAATAGATGTATGGTTTTGATCGTTACAAGATAGTTTTTGTTTCCAAAACCAGATTTTATTTCTGACTATTGGTGTAGGTTTATTTTACATTTTATATTCCAACTAAAGTTTTTCTTTATCGACGTACTAATCTTTTAAATTTACTTACTTTAACCATTGTATTTTAGTTTTGGTTATTATTATTAATCTTTTGAAGGTGAATTTTTTTAATGTTTTGATATATATCTTTTTCATTTTTTGTGTAACTAAGATGGCGGTTTCTTTTCTAAAATATTTCTTGCTTTTTTAAAAATTTCACCTTTTTTGTTGTCTTCTTCCTATAATACCTTTCTTATCACATCCTAACTTTTATTTTTGGGTTTTAACCTGATTTATAAGTTACTAGTGTTTATATTCTTCTTGTTTTTTTTAAGAAGTCTGTTTTAGTATAGTGTTAATTACTTTTTAGGATTTTGGGTGGATCTTTTTTTTTCTCCTTTATATATCAGGAGTCGCCTTCTGGAGACAGGGGGGTAGATTTAGTCTCACAATTTCTTTTTTTCCTGACCTTCTTCATGCTCAGGAGGGTCTCTTTTCCGTGGGTGGTGGGCAGGGGGTTCCTTTCTAATTCTATTGCTCTTTTTATTAGTTTTTCTAGTTTTTTCATTTGGGTTGATTTCAAACTACTAAAATATCCGCTGTGTCATCATTTCTGGGTCCTCCCCTTATTTTTGTTCCTCTTCTGGGTGCATGAGTTCATACTTTGGTTAACTCTTTATATACCAAAGGGTTGATTTTAGAAATATGGCTCAGACCATTAATTTTGTCTCTTGGAATACTAATGGCTTAAACCATCCGATTAAACGGAAAAAGATTTTACAAGTATTCCAAAGACTGAATGTGCATATTATTTTTGTACAAGAAACTCATGTGAGGAAAGAGGACAATCAACTTTTTTTAGGTTTTGGAGGGGTCAACAGTACCATTCGAATTCGAATGCTAAAGTAAAGGAGTTTCAATTTTTATTGACTCCTCTATTACTTTTGTTCAACACGATATTATTTTGGATCTGAGTGGTAGATTTTTGTTAATTACTGGGTTACTTTTTAATAAGAAGATTGCTATTGTTAATGCTTATGCTCCAAATGTGGATTATCCTGATTTCTTTAAGACTTTATTTACTTCTCTACCTAATCTAAATGAATATATGTTAATAATGGGTGGTGACTTCAACTGTTGTTTAAATTCTTTGCTGGATAGATCTATATCCATTCAGACTTTACCAAATAAGTCGGCCACTTACATCAATTCTTTTTTGACTGATAATGGAATTTTCGATATTTGGAGATTTCTGCATCCTAAGGACAAAGAGTTTTCATTTTTCTCACATTTTTATCATTCTTACTTGAGAATTGACTATTTTTTTATTGACTCTTGTTTTATTCCATCTGTAACTGGTTGTAATTATTACATTATAGCCATCTCTGATCATGCTCCAATGAAACTTTCTATTAAATTAATGGATACAGCTTCTAGTACTAAGCAATGGCAATTTGATTGTACCTTACTGCAAGATCTGGATTTCATTAAATTTAAGCTTGATTTCTTCTTTTCAACTAATTTCACAGATGAAATTTCCTGCGGAATACTTTGGGACACTTTTAAAGCATATATACGTGGACAGATTGTCTCCTATTCTGCTGGTTTGAGAAAACGTATTAAGAAGGAAACTCTTTTATTGGTATTCGATTGCTCCTAGTAAGGAGCTTTACAAACAAAAGGTTGAGCTTCAAATGGAACACAGTTTATTACTTACATCTTCGACTGAAAAATCAATTAATGAAAACCAGAACTGATTTTTATATACATAGTGATAAATCGGGTAAACTGTTAGCTAATCAATTGAAAAATGCTTCAGTTAAACATCAAATTATTAAGATTCATCAACAGAATGGTGAACTGACAGTTAACTATGATGAGATAAACAAATCTTTTCAAGATTTTTACACCTCCCTGTATCATTCTGAATTTCCTCATGATCATAATACCATGCATGATTTTCTTGGGAAATTGAATTTTCCAAAATTATCACCAGAAGAACTTTTAATATTAGAAACTCCTATTATGGATGCAGAAATTAAAGGTGTTATTTCCTCTATGAATTCTGGGAAAGCACCAGGTCCAGATGGGTATACAGTGGAATTTTTAAAGTGTTTTTCCTCTACTCTTTCTCCTTGGTTTTGCAAGGTTTTTGAAGAAGCAATTAGACTAGGTAAATTGCCACAATCTTTTTATAGAGCTTCCATTTCTTTAATATTGAAAAGAGATAAAGACCCAACTGATTGCGCATCCTATAGACCAATATCTCTATTGAATGTAGATTCCAAGATCTTTTCTAAGTTACTGGCGACCAGGCTGGAGAAGGTATTACCCAAAATTATCTCGGAGGATCAAACTGGTTTTATTAAAAATCGCTATTCTTTTTTCAATATTAGGAGATTATTGAATATTGCTTATACTCCATCACGCAGCACCACAGAATGTGTCATTTCATTAGATGCGGAGAAAGCATTTGATAAAGTTGAATGCCCATATTTATTTACTGTGCTTGAGAAGTTTAATTTTAGTCCGCCATTTATATCCTGGATTAAATTGATATATCATACTCCAGTAGCCTCGGTTTTCACTAACAATCAAAGATCTCCTTTTTTTCGTTTATTTCAGGATACTAGGTTGTCCTCTTAGTCCATTATTATTTGATATTGCTATAGAACCTTTGGCAATTGCTATTAGAGAATCACCTAACATTTTTGGCATTACTCGCGGGATGGATATACATAAGTTATCATTATACGCAGATGACTTGTTATTATATATTTCTGATCCTGAGAAATCCATTCCTGCAGTTATATCATTGTTGGCTCAGTTTAGTAATTTTTCTGGGTATAAATTGAATCTTAATAAGAGTGAATTGTTCCCCTTAAATAGACAGGTTCCAATTTATGGAAATTTACCTTTTAAATTAGTTAATGACTTTGTTATATACTTAGGGATTAAAATTACAAAAAATCATAAGGAGTTATTCAAGGTTAATTTTTTACCCTTAATTGATCAGATTAAATGTTTGTTCACTAAATGGTCACCATTTTCTTTATCTTTGATAGGTCGGATTAATGCTATTAAGATGATTATTTTATCCAAGTTCTTATATATATATTTCAAGTGGTACCAATTTTTATTCCAAAATCCTTTTTTGACAATGTTGATTCAAAAATTTCCTCATATATATGGCAGAACAAAAATCCTAGATTAGGTAAAAAAATATTTACAGAAGGCAAGGAAGGAAGGTGGATTGGCATTGCCTAATTTTAGATTTTATTATTGGGCAGTTAATATTCGATATTTGAAATGTTGGTTAAGGGATTGGGATTTATCTCCTAGCCCTTATTGGGTAAATCTGGAAACTAAATCTGTACAAGGATTTTCATTGGGTTCTATTTTAGGGACTTCTCTTCCCTTTGCTCTTTCTAAATTGCATAAACGAATTGACAATCCAATGGTCAAACACACTTTACGTACATGGTTTCAATTTTGGAAAGTTTTTGGGTTGAATCAATTTGGTTTAACTATTCCTATTGTATCCAATTTCTTTTTTCATCCCTCTATTATGGACCAAGCTTATTCAGCTTGGAAGACTAAAGGAATACTATGATTTTCTGATCTATTTTTCGATAATTGTTTTATGTCTTTTGAACAATTATCTAATAAAAATAATTTGCCCAGATCTAATTTTTTTTAGATATTTACAGATTAGGAATTTCTTAAACACTGTACTTCCTACCTTTCCAAATCTCGAGTCTTCGGGTATTTTGGAGAAATTGTTAGAACTAAATCCTTTTCAGAAAGGTGTAATATCAAATGTTTACAATATAATTATGAAAATACATTCAGAGGCCTTTTATAAGATTAAAAATGATTGGGAAAGAGAACTTAACTTTATTATCCCTATTGAGAATTGGGATAACATTCTTCAATTAGTTAATTTATCCTCTATATGTGCTAAACATTCATTGATACAGTTTAAAGTTGTGCACAGGGCTCATATATCCAAGGATAAATTGGCTCATTTTTATTCCCATATAAATCCTATATGTGACAGATGTCATTCTGAGATAGCTTCTTTAACTTATATGTTTTGGTCATGTCCGCTTTTGAAAAAATATTGGAAAGACATTTTCGATATTATTTCCACGGTTTGATTTACAACCACATCCTATTACTGCGATCTTTGGTTTACCAATGATGGAGTCAATTCATTTATCTTCTTCTGCTTGTCAGATGACTGCATTTCTTACATTAATGGCTAGAAGATCTATTTTGTTGAATTGGAAAGAAATTAATCCTCCTACCGTATTTCATAGGTTTTGTCAAACTATGTTATGTCTAAATTTGGAGAAAATTAGAAGTGTCGTATATGACCCTTCTATTAAATTTGAAAAGATTTGGAGGCCATTTATTCAATATTTTCACATGATGTAATTTGACCCTGTTCCAATCCTATTTGTTTTTCCGGTTTTGATTATATATATATATATATATATATATATATATATATATATATATATATATGTTGAGAGGATCGGAGTTGGGGACACTGATGATTTTGTAATTTTTTTTTATAGATACTATAAACAGCCCATTTTTTTTCTTCTTTCCTTTTTTTTTCTTAATAGTTAGTGGTATTTTAAAAAAAAGCTCTATTAAACTCCAATATTATTGAAATAGTAAATAGACAACACCTAACGTGTTGGATCCCTAGCCATGAAGCACTCACTAGCTGGCATGGATTTAGTAGGCCGAATGCCTCGTTACCTTGCTGCACAACTCAAAGGTGTCAAGCAAAATTATAAACACAAGAGGTTCTGCAGATGTCGTCAATCTGAAGTCACACACACAAAGAATGCTGGGAGAAATCATTAGGTCAGGAGGCCTCTATGGAAATGAATAAGCCGTCAACATTTAGTGCCGAGACCCTTCAACTGGACTCAGCTAAGTCTGAGCCATGACATCAATGAAGGTGCAAAATATTGCGTGGCTTGTTGAATGTGCAGTCTAATTACCAATGCATTTGTGCATTGTCATCCAAAAACGGAGAAGTATGTAATTATATTAAGAAAGCTTCCTCGGGGATAAGAGCTACATCTTAGTGAGCTGTGATGATTGCCCTGCCTAGCAACCACAGCTCGTTTCCATGGCAACTGACATATATCTTCATCTAAACCTCACGTGGAGCACAATTTGTAAGATATTCTCTCTCTTGCTCTTTGCCTCTCAAAAAAAGCAGCTGTCCCTCGGGGCCAGACCGAGCCCGAAACAAGTACAGGGCCCTATTTTGGGATCGGTTTCCCCAGTTTGTTCCCACGGGGCTGAAATCAAGTGGAAGGCTCCACCAACGCCAGCAGTGCAAATTGAGTTTAGTCTGCTAGAAGGGAGAAAAGATAATTACGAAAGATTTTGCGCTCAGGTGATTGGAAATTAATTCACTCAAATCAAGTGAAAATGCTGTGCTGTTGGAAATTGGGTTAGCTCAGCAGAGAATCGCTTTCAGAACTCTTTCCAGCGCTCTGCAAGAAACTTCAATCATTGGCTGGATTTTTGCTTTTGAAACTGTGGCTACAGCTTAGCAGGAACCCAGTGTAAATAACGAATGCGTGAATTACATGAATAAACATGAGAGTTTCTGCAGATTGATGATCATGAGTATAAAATGGTGGGCATTATGAGACTTGAGACATGAATACATTGCGTATACAGTATATTGTGGTGGTTCAGTCCGAAATCCGTGGTCCGGTTTGCGGACGCCGGGTTTTCCGGCGGTCCCTTGCTGCGGTTGTACTTAACCGGAAACACCTGAGGCTCATATTGGAACTGGGAATATAAGTGGCCCTGGTATTGAGTGTGGTTGGGGGTTGTCTTGTCAAGATACTCATGGCACAGATGGCTGGTGGAAGGCTAGAATGGACTCTTGCCATCCTTGGGGCTGTGGTGGAGAACCATGGCTTCTGTTAGTAGTTGGAGTGGTCACTGTGGTATGGATTCAGCTGTTTCCCGGGCCAGCTGGGTGGCCGTAAGCCACTCTGAGCTAGGTGGGGATCTGGTTGTTTCAGTAGCCAGTCAAGGCTGCTGGCCATAATGGCTACTTGGAGCTACCCTGATGCAGAGGTGGAACTGTCTGTTGTTCCTTGGTGTTTGTCTCTTTCTGTCCTTGCCCCTGTGGGGTAGGTCTGGCTGTTCTGCTGTTGCCCTGTGGGGGGAATCTGTCTTGTCCTCACCTCTGTTGGGTAGGTCAGGCTATTCTGCTGTTACCTGATGGATGGTCCTGCCCCACCTTGGTCCTGGCTTGTTGGTGGATAAGTCCTGGCTTTGTTTGTGTACTGTCCTGTCTCATGTCAGTGTCTTGTTAAAGATGAGTCCTGGTTTGTTGGAGGATAAGTCCTGACTCCATGTTGAAATACAGTTCCTAGCCTTGACCCTAGCCCCAAGCCTTGACCCTAGCCCCAAGCCTTGACCCTAGCCCCTAGCCTTGACCCTAGCCCCAAGCCTTGACCCTAGCCCCAAGCCTTGACCCTAGCCCCTAGCCTTGACCCTAGCCCCAAGCCTTGACCCTAGCCCCAAGCCTTGACCCTAGCCCCTAGCCTTGACCCTAGCCCCAAGCCTTGACCCTAGCCCCAAGCCTTGACCCTAGCCCCAAGCCTTGACCCTAGCCTCAAGACCCCAAGTCCCTAGCCAAGTCTTGTCATATCCTCACCTGGGTTTGCACAAGAGGCAAGACCCAGGTTCTGGGTCCTTGTCCAGTCTCGGGCTTGGATTCCACCCCAGGCTCCTTGTTCTCAGTTCCTCGTCTTGGTCCTGCTTCCTCTGCTTAGACTGCATCCCGTCCCTTCCTTGGGTTCTGTCTCGTCCTGTTTCCAGAACTCTAGTCTGTGTCCTGCAGTTGGGTCCTGATTCAAAACCTGACTTATGACTGATATATATATCTCATGAAGGGATGTAACATGGTCAATGTTAATAGGGGGGTGGTGGGTCATTTAATATTGAGGTGGGTAGGAATTTACTTCTCACAGAATGTGGTGAACCTCTGGATGTTGTGGAGACTGAATACTGTGGTGCTTTAAAGTGAGAGTAGATGAACGTTTGGAAGATTGATCAGCGGAATGCTGTAGGGATCGGTGCGGGGTCTGTTGTTGTTTGTTATTTATATCAATGATCTGGATGATAATGTGGTTAACCGGATCTGCAAATTTGCAGATGACACTAAGATTGGGGGTGTAGTAGACCGCAGAAGACTATCATGGCTTGCAGGGGCATCTGGGCCAGTTGGAAAAATGGACAGATAAATGGTAGATGGAAATTAATGCAGACAAGTGTGAGGAGTTGTATTTCAGTAGGACCAACCAGGGTGGGCACTGAGGAGTGTGGTAGAACAAAGGGATCTGGGAACACAAGTCTATAATTTATTGAAAGAAGTGTCACAGGTAGATAGGATTGTAAACAAAGTTTTCAGTGCATTGGCCTTCATAAATCAAAGTATTGAGTACAGGAGATGGGATGTTGTATTGAAGTTATATAAGATGTTGGTGAGGCCTAATTTGGAGTATTGTGTGCGATTTTGGTCACCAACCTACAGGAGAAATGTAAGTAAGGTTGAGAGAGTATAGAGAAAATTTACAAGGATTTTTCCAGTTCTGGAGGACCCGAATTACAAGGAAAGGGTGAAGAGGTTAGGACTTTATTCCTCGGAATGTAGAATATTGAAGGAGATTTGATGGAGGTGACACAACAGGCTAAGTGCAAGCAGGCTTTTTCCACTGAGGTTGGGTGGGACTACAATCAGGTCATGGGTTAAGGGTGAAAGGTGAAAAGTTCAGGGAAACCTGAGGGGAAACTTCACTCAGAAGATTGAGAGTGTGGTGCGAACTGCTAGCACAAATGGTGGATGTGAGCCTGATTTCACTATTTAAGAGAAGTTTGGATAGGTATGTGGATGGTACCAGTGCATGTTGATGGGAGTAGGCAGTTTAAATGCTTCAGCATGGAATAGATGGGCTGAAAGGCCTGTGTCTGTGCTGTACTTTTCTTTGGCCCTATGACTCTAAGTGTGTTTGGCAGTCTTTTTTAATGGGTTTTTTTAGGGTTTTGTTTTGTGGTTGTCTGTGAGGAGACTAATCTCAAGGTTGTAAAACATATACATACTTCGATAATAAATGTATTTCGAACTTCGAACCTGGCCGTTCTTAACACCAGAGACTACTCATTCAAGAGAAAAGTAGTTTCTAGTCCTAATCTGTTCCGATAGTATTCTCAATGTGACCTGATAGGTCTTGCTTCGAGGTGAACAGTCTTTAATATTTAACAGCAAAGTGGTTATTTACTGGTTGACCTTCTATCTTCAGCTTTGGAAGCTGAGGGGACAACTGATAGGTTTATAAAATAATAAGAGACCAAGTCATTGGGCACATTTTAATCCGAGATTGATAGATTCTTGATTAGTAATGATCAAAGGACGATAAGCGCAAGATATAGGAGCAGATTTAGACTATTTGTCCCATTGAGTCTGCTCCGCCATTTTATCATGGCTGATCCATTTCCCTCTGGGCCACGATCTCCCTGCAATCTCTGTGACTAGAGGGCACAGCTTTGCCGAGAGAGGGGGACAGTATAAAGAAGATGGCTGGGAGTGGTGGGTTCTTGGGGTGGACTGCTTGGCTACAGAAGACTAGAGATTCAGTCAGCTCCATCACAGGCACAGCCATTCCCAGAGGCCGTACTTCACTAGGTTCAGGAGGTTTGGTCTGCCATCTATAGATATATGGTGGAGGGTACTCTGACTAGTTACCTCAGGAGCCTGCAATGCACAGGACCGCAAAAAGCTGCAGAGGTTTATACTCTCAGCCTTCCCCATCATCAAGGACTTCTTTAAGAGCTGATGCTTTAAAAAGGCTGCTTCTATCATTTAGGATCTAACCATCTGGGGCATTCCCTCTTCTCACTACCACTACCAGGAAGGAGGTGCAGGAGCCTGATGACAATTCAGAAACAGCTTCTTCTCCTCCACCTCCTCATATGAGGAGCATCTGATGGCTCTGAGCCTCTTCTCACTGGAATTCAAAAGAATGAGGGGGCAATCTCATGGCAACCCATTGAATGTTGAAAGGCCCCATTAGAGTGGATGTGAATGGAAGCTTCTGAACTGGTGGTCGGGGGGGGGAGGTCAAGAATCGAAGGACACAGCCTCAGAATAGAGGGATGTCCATTTAGAATGGAGATGAGGAGGAATTTCTTTAGCCAGAGGGTGGTGAATCTGTGGCATTCATTGCCATGGGATGCTGTGGAGGCGGTCACTTGTGTATTTAAGGCAAAGGTTGGTAGATTCTTGATTGGTCAGGGCATGAAGGGATGTGGGGAGAAGGCAGGAGAATGGGACTGAGAGGGAAATGGATCAGCCATAATTAAATGGCAAAGCAGATTTGTGGATCAAATGGCCTAATTCTGCTCCTATATCTTGTCTTATGGTCACCATGAAATATCTGAATGGTTCACGAATGCTACCTCATTATTTCCTTTTTTTTAATCACTACTTAATTTTTACATCATTGCAATATACTGCTAGGGTGGCAGGCTGGAGATGCGTCTCTACCAAAGGAGGTGTAATGTGCTCTTTCCCTCCGCTAGCCAGCAGGCGAGGTGCGGCACCTGCTTAGCCCCCAATCAAGGTCATGTGAAGCCATGGGAGCAGGTGGTGGATGGTCGTACGAGCAGCCCGTGCAGATCACAAATCCTGGTTATGTGACCACTGACACCAGGCAGACAATCTCTGAAGAGTATTGATAATGGCTGGGGTCAATCATCTTGGAAAGTCACTGCCCAGGTGGTGGCAATGGTAAACCACTTCTATGGAAAAAAATTGCCAAGAACAAT